>NW_026855337.1:0-50095 GCF_026571515.1 Ruditapes philippinarum
TTTTACGCATTGAAGATTTAATTTCTAATAAATTATACTTTTTTGCAAGATCGAGCAAATCAGTTTTCTTAGCCAAATCTAATACCTCCTGGGAAGGTTCAGCTACAAACTTTTCTAAATTAAAAGACATGACTGCTTGTTGCTGGTTTTAAACTCAGAAAGTGATGTGTTTCAAAAATTTCAAAATGAAAGGTACACTTAATAGAACAACTATGATATCAACTCAGATGAGTAAATACGGTAATAATAAAATGTAAAATAAACGGTAATAATTTCAAATAATGTAGCCAATAGGAAATATTCAAATCCCGGACGAGCCCCCAATTTCTGTTACGAGCCAGGCGTAACGAGAAAGAAAAGCCAGCAACAAACTTGTAACAATAACAAATTTATTACAGAAAAATTATTAAAGAAAAATAAAATAACAAATTATCTTTACAAATACCTGAAGTCCAAATAAAAATTACAAATGTCTAGTCTGATCCTGGAATGATCCTTTTTCAATAGCACAGTTAAATCCAAGTTAAATCCAAGAACACTTTAGAATAAATTCCCACAATAAAATCCACAAGAATAATTAATAATCCAAGCTCCAATAAATCACTTAATTTCCAAGTTGAATAATACTCCAAATATATTGATGACTTAAAAGATTACTGATGACTAAAAAGGTAACTGATGACTTAAAGATCACTGATGACTTAAAAGGTAAGATTAATGAAAAATGTCTCCTTATATATATTAACTAAGAAGTTTCCAGAAAGGTCTATTATGTTCTCAAGTAATCATAATCTAGCAACTTCAACAATAAAGATCATTCCAGAAGTTTCTATCTAAATATAATGCATGAGTTTTCTACAACAGGTAAGAACCTTCTAGTACATACATGTAGTTTATGTTCTAAAAATAGAACAATGATAATATTGGAAATACCAACTGGTCAGATATAAACTATATACATGTAATATGTTGCATACATAACACTTTTCTAAAACAATGGGAAATATATTTATTTCTGAGGCATAATATTGCTTTAAAAATATACAAAGGAAAACAAAACAAAGGTTTTTGTACAATAATTTTACAGGTATTTCAAGTTATTATCCTCATACCAGTGTTGATGACAGTCTAACTTAAAAAAACGCAATACATTTTCACTGATGGACTGTAATATGTTGCTTGTATTTTAAATAAATAATGTGAGACAAAATTAAGTTGTTCTTAATTACTTTTTAAAATAGTTAAGAAGAAATACCAAATATGTCAACTGCTAAATCTTTGCTATATTCATTGACTTCATGAAAAATAAAACTCATTTTTGTTGCACATTCAAATGTGTATTGTGGTGGAAATTGCATGTCATGTATATCATAAAATATCTGCGGATATCCGGATGTGTAAACTCCGACAACTGACACAGGGTTTGTCTTTAATAAAACAGGGGCACCAGAAGCCCCATGTCCCAAAAATGCGCTGAGTATAATGTTTTTGGGACTAGTCAGTCCTATATAGCTTTTATCAAGTGACTCAATACCAACACCTTTAGTGATGCACATGTTTTTAAAATATTCATAATGTTGTTCCATGAACTCATTTATATCATAAACAGGTATGTTGCATGGGTTGATGACTTTTACATTATGCTCAAGAACTGTGCAAGGTTTGTGTGGATGTCCAGCACCAATTACAGCTACTTGATCTGTATATGATGTCAAATTGCCTTCGTGACTAAGTAAAAGAGGTTGTGGCAATTCATTTATATCATTATTGTGAAATTTCAAAATTGCAATATCCAGGTGGACATTTATCAACACAGCTTCTTTCAATCTAAATTTCTTGCAAGATTCAAATTCTACGAAGGAGCATTCGAGATTAAGGAGTGCCCTAATGTCTTCATCAACAATATGGGTACCTGTAAAATATGAGTAAATACTAGAAAATAATTCATGATGATGATTTACAGGTTATGTTTTAAGCAATGCTTTGTTCTTATATTTTCCATATTTAATCATTACATTTCCAATTGCCTATTGTTTCAATATCATCGACTCTACACCTTCAATATTAATCAATACATGTCAATATGTAATCAACAGAAATATCTATTGTAAATTATGATCAAGCCAACTGCAGCAGAATTTTGTGTTCAAAATTCATTGAATTAGGAACAGCCACATGAAAGGTATTAGAACTATCATTATGTTTTAAACCGGTTAAACAATTTCATTCATCAGTTTATAAGTACGTTTAAAGAGTAATGAAGAAGGAAAATAAAAATCTTTGTGAGGCGGTAATAATTGCAATGATTTAACAATTGAAACTTTACCATTAGTCAATATATGTGCGGCAGTAAATCCATACTGACTCCCTGTGCGGAAAAGTGTAGCACTACCATGGGGTAAGTTCAGAACACCAACAGATTCCATGACTTTCATCCACACTTTGATATCTTCATACGATAAAGTTTCGTCTTGTGATTTCTTGAACATATTTTTCTTTGCATATGTTTCAAAGTTACATATATTTCCTATACAAATAGACTGATACAAATGTATAAAAAAGAAATCAATAACTTAATATTTACTTTGTTATTTTATGTATTAAAGTAATTGCACATTTTTTACAAAATAAACTTAGGTAATCGGAAAAAATGTATTAGTCTGATCTATAAATCAATTGTATTTTCTTCACCAAAAGTAAGTTTATTTGTTTGTTTGTTTTTGGGTTTTACATCACATCACAGTATAGGTAATATGGCGACGTTCCAGCTTTACTGGTAGAGGAAGACCTCAGGTGCCCTTCCGTGCATTATTTCAGGCACGAACGGGCACCTGAATAGAGCCACCGACAACAAAGTTAAGAAAAATTACAAGATTTTTAAGTTAGTGATTTAATATCATTTTATATAGATATTTGCTTTGCCCATGACTACTGTTGCCATCAAATCGATAAAAATATATGTGTCTTGTTCGCAATATGAAAATGAAAAATGAAAATGAGATAATATATATTAAGGAAGTATCATATAATGACTGACCACATCTGAAGACAAACTTTAACTACAGCAAACAAATCCTAGGCGAGTACACTATTTTAAAATGACGTAAGCATGTTGTTTTTAATTTTGCAATGTCGGTTCCTCAAAAAATAATTATATTGGTTTTAAACACATTTTCAATATAATAACAAACATACACCACTTACATTATTAAGGTCATAAAAGTTGTAGAAAATTCTACGATGAAATGTATATCTTTAATTTAATAAAGGTTACAAACCCTGTAGGGCAAAATCACGTTGTCTTAGAATATGTTCTTCATCGGTTTCCATAGCCTCTTTTAATGGATAACATGAAATATGTTCTTCATCGGTATCCATAGCCTCTTTAAATGGATAAAATGAAATATGTTCTTCATCGGTATCCATAACTTCTTTAAATGGATAACATGTAACATTATCTTCGCAACTGTTTCCGTTCTCTAGATAAGCGACAATGGTATATGTTTGATTCATACATTTGAAAATATATGAATTAAGATGACCTTGTTAGTTAATACGGATTCAGTTACAATGACTGAAGTTGCATAGTCAAGGAGAGACTGACATTCCAATCAGCAAATAATAACCAGTCATGTATTGAGAGATAAAATTCTGCCTGCTTATCAAATATAACACACTGTTGTATAAAATTAATCATAACACATATCGTAATACAGCAATGGATACTAATGGCAACGAGGATTGGCAAATTGAGCGGTTGATCCGAATCTGGTTAGCGCAATTTAAATCATTCTTTTTATTTGTAATAATTCTTACTTAAATAGTTTGTAAATTACATTCACACCTGTTGTTTTTTTGAAAATTGATCTACTAATTTGCCAACATATATATTGAAAAAGATGTAATCGAATCCTGTTGGTAATATTCTATATTATTAAATGTGGGTAACTTGTCAAGGGAGACAAAATCAAAATCTCTCACAAAACGTGTACTACCGTCTTTATCTGCTGGATTTTCATCTAGTTGGGTATCTTCTGCATCTGTAGACGTGTTAGTACAGCCAAAACGTTGATGAAAGCTAACGTATTCTCCTGAACATATAGAAATAGTGATTTGAGATTTTAAATAATATGCAAGCTCAGTTAATTTTAAATTTATTTTAACGTATTTCCTTCATAAAGAGAAGCATAAAAAATGAAAAATTAGAAACCTGATATTTAAATGAATAAAAAACGAGAAAAGACCACGAGTTATTTTATATTTTGGCTTCCTGTAATCCCTAGCAACTGGTGGTGCCTGTAATTGTATAAGTGCCTCGCACGAAAATTTAAAAAATTGTCAAAAAGTACATTTTGCAAGGGTCATATAAAATGAAGCGTCATATGAGGACAAACTAAAAATAATGGCGAACAACCTAAGGCGAGTAAACTATATGCAGCTCGAACAAGTTAGATGATGTGAAAATCATAGTAAATGTAGAATGTAATAAATATTTGCATTTCAGTAACGATTTCTTACTCTGAAGGGCAAATTCATATTTTGTCATGCAATAAGTATTCCCGTCTTCCTTTAATGGATTATGCTCTTCATCCATATCCAGATCTACTTTAAATGTGTTACATGATAACCGGTCTTCGCACCTGTTCCCACTGTTCCCATTGTCTGGAAAATAGGTAAGGGAATATGGTTTATGTATACATTTCCAACCAATTAAGGCTGGTTCGAATCTCGGCTGGGACTTCAATTCTTTTATGTGAGGAAGTTATCGAGCTGGCTTATAAGAACTCTGTTGTTCAACCAAGGTGTTCGTATATGAACAATGAATTTGTAAAACTTATATTCTTTCTTTTGTCATAGGCTATCTGTATCATTTAAATATTTTGTCAATTTCATCCACGTATGTTTTCTGAATAAAATTATTAAGAATTTGGTAAGCATATTTATATAAAAAAACATTTGGTAAACATATTATCGAATTAACCAGTCGAAAATTTACTGTGTTATTATTTTGGCCGTTGCCAAAATCAAAGTTTGTCATAAAAAGTGTACTACCGGTTCTGCCGGCTAGGTTTTGTTTGTCATTTGTATTCTTTGCATATGGTAACGTGTTATTACAGACTAAAAGTTTATCTTTATAAGACGTTACGTTTTTCCCTGACAATATAGAAATCGTGATTTTAGGTTCATGAATATTTTACTCATGTGCAAGTTCATTATGTTTTTAATGTCTTTAAATGTATTTTCTTCACCAAAAGTAAGTTTATTCGGTTGTTTGTTTTTGGGTCATATCGCGACGTTCCAATTTTACTGGCGGAGGAAGACCTCAGGTGCCCTTCCGTGCATTATTTCAGGCACGAACGGGCACCTGAATAGAACTGCAGACACCAAAGGTAAGAAAAAATTTAAGATTTTTAAGTTAGTGATCGAATATCATTTAATATAGATATTTGCTTTGTCCCTAACTACTGTTGCCATCAAATCGATTAAAATATATGTGTCTTGTACGAGAGATGAAAATGAAAAATGTGAATGAGATAATATATATTAAGGAAGTATCATATTATGAATCATTCCTATTACTGACAACATCTGAAGACAAAGTTTAACTGCAAGCAGACAAACCCTAGGCGAATACACTATTTTAAAATGACGTAAGCATGTTGTTTTTAATTTTGCAATGTTGGTTCCTCAAAAAATAATTTTATTGTTCTTAAACACATTTTCAACATAATAACAAAATACACCACTTGGACAAATAAGATCATAACAATTGTAGAAAAATCTAGAAATAAATGTATATCGTTAATTTAATAAAGTTTACAAACCCTGTAGGGCAAAATCAGCAAAATCACGCTGTCTTAGAATATGTTCTTCATCGGTATCAATAGCCTCTTTAAATGGATAACATGAAACATGATCTTCGCAACTGTTTCCGTTCTCTAGATAAGCACCAATGGTATATGTTTGATTAATACATTTAAAAATATATGAATTAAGATGACCTTGTAAGTTAAAGATTTCAACTAATACGGATTCAGTAACAATAATTGTAGTTGCATAGTCAAGGAGAAGACTGACATTCCAATCAGCAAATAATAACCAATCTAAATATAATTGTCATGTATTGAGAGATAAAATTCTGTCTGCTTTTCAAATATAACACACTGTAGTATAACAAATAATCATAACATATCGTAATACAGCAATGGATACTAATGGCAACGAGGATTGGCATATTGAGCGGTTGATCCGAATCTGGTTAGCGCAATTTAAATCATTCTTTTTATTTGTAATAATTCTTACTTAAATAGTTTGTAAATTACATTCACACCTGTTGTTTTTGAAAATTGATCTACTAATTTGCCAACATATATATTGAAAGATGTAATCGAATCCTGTTGGTAATATTCTATATTATTAAATGTGGGTAACTTGTCAAGGGAGACAAAATCAAAATCTCTCACAAAACGTGTACTACCGTCTTTATCTGCTGGATTTTCATCTAGTTGGGTATCTTCTGCATCTGTAGACGTGTTAGTACAGCCAAAACGTTGATGAAAGCTAACGAGTTCTCCTGAATATATAGAAATAGTGATTTGAGTTTTAAATAATATGCAAGCTCGGTTAGGTTTTAATTTATTTTAACGTTTTTCCTTCATAAAGAGAAGAATAAAAATGTAAAATTAGAAACCTGATGTTTAAATGAATAAGAAACGAGAATTGACCACGAGTTATTTTATATTTTGGCTACTTGTAATTCCTAGCAACGCAACTGGTGGTGCCTGTTATTCGATAAGTGCCTCGTACGAAAATTAAAAAAAATTGTCAAAATGTACATTTTGCAAGGGTCATATAAAATGAAACTTCATATGAGGACAAACTGAAATTAATGGCAAACAACTTAAGGCGAGTAAACTATATGCAGCTTGAAAAAGTAAGATGATATGAAAATCATAGTAAATGTAGAACGTAATAAATATTTGTATTCAATAACGATTTCTTACTCAGAAGGGCAAATACATATTCTGCCACGTAATAAGTATTTACGTCTTCCTTTAATGGATTATGCTCTTCATCCATATTCAGATCTACTTTAAATGTGTTACATGATAACCGATCTTCGCACATGTTCCCACTGTTCCCATTGTCTGGAAAATAGGTAAGTGAATATGGTTTATATATACATTTCCAACCAATTTAGGCTGGTTCGAATCTCGGCTGGGACTTCAATTCTTTTATGTGAGGAAGTTATCGAGCTGGCTTATAAGAACTCTGTTGTTCAACCAAGGTGTTCGTATATGAACAATGAATTTGTAAAACTTATATTCTTTCTTTTGTCATAGGTTATCTGTATCATTTAAATATTTTGTCAATTTCATCCACGTATGTTTTTTGAATTATCTTATTAACAATTTGGTAAGCATATTTATAAAACTAGAACTCCGCGAGCCGGATGTGTCGCCTTGTGAACAATATAGTTTAGGAGAAATGGCCAGGACAAAAATGAAATTTGAAAATTAACAAAGGGCAATAAATCAAAAAATAAGAAATGCAGAGCAGCAGTTTCTGTGCACTGCACTTCTTATCAATAAGATCTATCATCCTATTAAGTTTCAAGTCTAAAGCCTTTATAATTTATGAGAAATGGCCTGGACAAAAATAAAGTTTGAAAATTAACAAGGGCAATAACTCAAAAAATAAGAAGTGCAGAGTACCAGTTCTTGGGCACTGCACTTCTTCTAAATGAGATCTATCATCCTATGAAGTTTCATGTCCATAGCTTTTATACTTTAGGAGAAATGGCCTGGACAAAAATAAAGTATGAAAATTAACAAAGGGCAATAACTCAAAAAATAAGAAGCCCAGAGTACCAGTTCTTGCGCACTGCACTTCTTCTTAATGAGATCTATCATCCTATGAAGATTCATGTCCATAGCTTTTATACTTTAGGAGAAATGGCCCGGACAAAAATTAAGTATGAAAATTAACAAAGGGCAATAACTCAAAAAATAAGAAGCGCAGAGTACCAGTTCTTGCGCACTGCACTTCTTCTTAATGAGATCTATCATCCTATAAAGTTTCAAGTCCATAGATTTTATACTTTAGGAGAAATGGCCCGGACAAAAATAAAGTATGAAAATTAACAAAGGGCAATAACTCAAAAAATAAGAAGTGCAGAGTACAGGTTTTTGTGCACTGCACTTCGGGTCACGAAGAAGCATGCATACCAAGTTTGACGTCAATCCGACTTATAATGACTGACTTATGCTCCGGACAAGCTTAAGGGGACGCCGACGCCGACACCGGCAACGACGCCGACAACGACGCCGACAACGACGCCGCCGACAAAAGTAATCCCTATATGTCGCCTTTTTCAAGGCGACACAAAAACCAATTGGTAAACATATTATCGGGAAGTTTTATTTGAAACCAGTCAATTATTTACTGTCTTATTATTTTGGCCGTTGCCAAAATCAAAGTTTGTCATAAAAAGTGTACTGCAGACTCTGCTTGCTGCTAGGTTTTGTTTGTCATTTGTATTCTCTGCATATGTTTCGTTTGTTTGTTTTGGGTTTTACGTCACATCGACACAGTATAGGTCATATCGCGACGTTCCAGCTTTACTGGTGGAGGAAGACCTCAGGTGCCCTTCCGTGCATTATTTCAGGCACGAACGGGCACCTGATGAGAACCGCAGACACCAAAGGTAAGACAAATTATATTAAGATTTTTAAGTTAGTGATCGAATATCATTTAATATAGATATTTGCTTTGTCCCTGACTACTGTTGCTATCAAATCGATAAAAAATATATGTTTCTTGTACGAAAGATGAAAATGAAAAATGAGAATGAGATAATATACATTAAGGAAGTATCATAAAATGAATCATTCCCAATACTGACCACATCTGAAGACAAACTTTAACTACAAGCAAACAAACCCTAGGCGAATACACTATTTTAAAATGGCGTAAGCATGTTGTTTTTAATTTTGCAATGTCGGTTCCTCAAAAAATAATTTCATTGTTTTAAACACATTTTCAAAATAATAACAAAATACACCACTTGGACAAATAACGTCATAACAATTGTAGAAAAATCTAGTATGAAATGTAAATCTTTAATTTAATAAAGTTTACAAACCCTGTAGGGCAAAATCAGCAAAATCACGTTGTCTTAGAATATGTTCTTCATCGGTATCAATAGCCTCTTGAAATGGATAACATGTAATATGTTCTTCATCGGTATCCACAACCTCTTTAAATGGATAACATGAAACATTATCTTCGCAACTGTTTCCGTTCTCTAGATAAGCGGACATGGTATATGTTGATTCATACATTAAAATATATGAATTAAGATGACCCTTGTTAGTTAATACGGATTCAGTTACAATGACTGAAGTTGCATAGTCAAGGGTAGACTGACATTCCAATCAGCAAATAATATCCAATCTAAATATAAGTGTCATGTATTGAGAGATAAAATTCTGCGTGCTTATCAAATATAACACACTGTAGTATAACAAATAATCATAACACATATCGTAATACAGCAATGGATTTTAATTGCAACGTGGATTCGCATCCATTCTCCCCTCCGAGTAGTAAATATTACAAACTTCGATCCAATTGTTCTCACTATTAAACGGTTTGTCCGAATCTCATTAGGGCCATTTAATCATTTTCGTTGTAAGAATTCTTACCAAAACAGTTGTAAATTACATTCACGCCTGTTGTTTTTGAAAAAATGATTTACTTATTTGCCAACATATACATTGAAAGATGTAGTCGAATCCAGTTGGTAATATTCTATTTTATTTAATGTGGGTAACTTGTCACTGATTGAGCTAACAAAAATCCCTGACACGGTTCCCTTCGTAAATGAATTCCCTTTCATGTGCTTTAAACCGCATGTAAATTGTTTGATTTTTAAAAAGTAATGCCTATTCAAAGTAAGACCGACCCCGCATCAAACGAAGTGTCATAAATCGGCTGTTCTCTCTCTCAGACCCCAGCGTTTCACACGCTAAATTATTGCATTACACGCAAATATGGCACCAAAGGGGTCACAAGTGCGGGAACATACTCGAACAACTTTTTTATGACCCAGTGACATCTGACCAATTAAAAATCTGCTGATAAATATCAGTTTATAGCAAAAATTTCTTCAAATCTTAACATGATATACTGTCCGTCTGGTATCTGTCTCAGATGTCACGTGACTATTGGTAAAATTTGAGGCACTCTGTGGGGGGGGGGAATGGAACGCATTTAACGTGGATAATTTATTTGTTTTGCTTTCGAAGCTTATTATTATCATTACATTATTTAATTATGTCGGGGTCCCGCTCCTAAATGTATTCTGTTATAAATTTTCCGTTAGATAACTTATTAAGTAAAATTTAAAATTGGTTTAATTTAAAAAGCGAAAAACTAGGCTTAATTAAGTCCGTGATACGATGTACAAATAAGACTGAGATTTTATATATTTTTGTCCGACCAATTCATATAAATGCCTGACATATTTTAAAAGAAATAAAAGACATCACTCGATCAATATGATCTGTCTTTGACTTTTATTATCATAATTATTCATCTATGCACGGCATAGATCTCAATTCAGTTTCTTCTGGGATATACACTTAATAAATTTCATTCTTTGTCTCAGGTTTATTAGTATTGTGTGTTCGCTTTACTGGCAAACATAATATTCAAAACATTCACTAAAATATATTTATAAATGTCCGATTTTCTATCGAATCATAAAGAAAATATCATCCGCAGATTATCATAAAATATTTTAGAAATTTGTCATCACCAGTCATATCTATTGTCGTTTACATAAAAATGTTGTCTGTTTCTTTTTACAAAATGTTTTATACTGTAAGAAAACGAGGTTGAATGTACAGAAAGCTATTGGATCCGTTCAATTGTCCATAAACTCAATGTAATGTCTATCAGATTACGATTTTTCACACATTATTGATATAATAGGCAGCTACATTGTTTTAATCACCCTTGCCGCTATTCTAAATTATTTATGTTACATCTTGGCCGATTATTTCTTAAGTTTTTAAAAGGCTAAATAAAAGATAGCCGATTAAAGTCGAAATATTTATAAAATATGTACAGTACAGTATTTATACGAAACATGTATTACGAATAGTATGGTCCGGTAATTCACGGATATATGGAACTACCGATTTCCCTCATTGATTCCTCAACAGGGGGCGGAGCGTTATCGATAATTGACAGGATACGCAAATAGCAGATAAAAATGTTATAACCACCGTTTTAAAACGTTTAAAAACACATTTTTGGGGCTAACTGCTTCCAAAATTAAATCACGAATGTGTTCAGAAAAGGTTGATAAATCTACTGAGGAAATAATCTCATTTTAGGAATTTTTAGTGATAATTGATCCGTTGTCACCTAAAATAGCTTTGTAAATCTTAGGGGGCCATACCCCACCCACTTATTTGTATCGTGTAAATTATTAATGTTTTAGCACAGTAATACATGTAATGTATTTATACGGTTAATCTGCATCAGCGCATGTTTTGAATAGTCTAAGCAACTGAGAGCAACGATTTCACATAAATATTGTATCATTCTGATTTCCAAGGGAGATCAGACCTTATCAGATATACAAATAAACAGATTATTTAGATATGAATTGACTTTGTATTCAAGTAAAATATTTGGCCAATACATTTGGGACTTCAATTCTTTAATGTGAGGAAGTAATCTAGCTAAATGATGAGAACTCGGTTGTTCTGCCAAGTTGTTCGTACATGAACACCGGATCTGTTTAACTAATATTCTTTCTTTTGTCATATGTTATCTGTATAATTTAAATAATTTGTAAATATCATATAACTTAAATAAACTGATAAACCATTTGTAGAAATACACTGAACAACTGTTCTGACGCTCCCAGTAGCATTTTCGAAATTACTTTAAAACTAGCGAAAGGAACTGAATATTTTTTTCAGGAAATAAAGTTTAATACAAAGGTCATTGTTCGATATACAATTTACAATTATACAATAAGTCTACCAAGAGCCAACTCCGGGCGGGGGCACACTCGACTTTTTGACTTTTTTAAAAAGCAAACAAATAAACTGTTAAAACAAATCTTAAAGATAAAAATTAAGCTTTCCTTTAATTTGAATAGGTCTGTTTAGTCATACTAGTTTTGTCCAAGTATAAATCCTTTTTCATAAATAAATGAAGATTTCAAATATAATACAAATCAATAATCTGACGGTCAATGTCACTTTGTCAACAGATGAATCAAATATGTATGTAAATAACAAAAGCTTTAACACAAAATTCAGTAATTTGACATGGACGGTCAAGGTCATTTAAAGCTGCAGTTCAAGGTCAATTCAACCTTTCAGAAGGATTTTGTCCGAAATATTGTTTAATCAAAGTATGAAGATATACCATTTATTTATAACCAAGTTACAGTCAACAAAAGCCATCTTAAAATGACCATCCCCGCCGATTGTGTTTGCTCATTGGAAGCATGTATATGTTGTAGAGCAGAATAATTCAATTCAGGTATTTTGGTAATGAAAACTGATGGCTGAAGTGATTACAGATTTGAAACCTATGTCAAAACATTACATATTATTGTGACCAGTCAGCTGTTAACTTTCCAACCCACTGAGGAAATGAATTTACGTAAGTCTTGAACTTGGTTTCAAATCCTCTTCCGGATTTAATTAAGTTAATAATTCTTCAGCATTTTATATCATTAACTTATATCATGAGTCTTCCATGTTTCTTATTATACAGTGTCTTCTGATTGTAATGTATATTTATGTTTTGTAAATTCTGGAAATAAATATTGCTTTTACTAAACCTATGACAATACTGATGACCGAAGTGATTACAGATTCGAAACCTATGTGAATACCAATTCCCTTATTTTCAGATCTCAAGGTCAAATGTTAAGGTTATTGTGAGCCCGTTTTTCTAGTTTAATGTTGACGTTTTTGCGCTCCAATTAATATCCAAGTATAAGACCGCTGTAAAAATTTAATCCTTTTTAATTGTAAAAGCTTTTATCAAAATTTAAAGGTTTGTTCTGAAAGGAAATTTATGATTTAGGGGTTAGTTGTACAAAATCAAACTATACACATGGACCAAAGACAATTTATCATCATTCATACTTACTTGACATGGCATTAGATGCCTCATTCTTCCATGTGCCTTTATACGCTAAAACAGTTAGATCTTGCAACATTAAATACAAAATACAAAACAAAAACTCCTACAAAGTACACCATTTTTATATATTTATCAAGAGTAGATATATATGAAATCAAACAAAGGGCTCCCCAGAAAAAATATGAATAAAAAAGATAAAGATCCATAAGAGAGTTACAGTTATTAGTCACTTTAAATTACACTAAGTATGAAGTCAAACTCTCCACTTCTCATAGCAGCCACCTAGTTATATTTTGAATTTCAAGTGAATACCTTATATAGTAAATTCTTAATGAGTTACTGTCTGGACAACAAATAAGTATGAAAAAATAACAAAGGGCAATCACTGAAAAATTATGCACGGTAAGGTAATCATTCTTGTGCGCTGCACTCCTCCTTAATGATATCTATCCACCTATGATGTTTCAAGATGATACCTCTAACACTTTTTGAGATAAACTCCGGACAAAAGTATGAAAAAACACAAAAGGCATTACTCAAGATTTATTTATGGAAGAGTTATCATTCTTGCAGACAGCATTCCTCCTTAATAAGATAAATCCACTTATGAAGTTTCATGTTGACATCTCGTTATACTCCACTCAGGTGAAAAATTAAGTGTGAAAAATAACAAAGGGCAATAACTAAAAAAATGCAGGGTATAGTGTCTTTTCCTTTGCACTGCACACCTCCTGAGTGAGATCTATCTACCTATGAAGTTCCATGTTGATATTTCAAAGGCATTTTGAATTATGCTTTGGACAACAATTAAGTTTGAAAAATAACAAAGGGCAATAACGGAAAAATTATGCAAGATAGAGTTATCATTCTTATGCACTGCACACCTCCTTAATATGATCTATCTACCTATGAAGTTTCAAGTTGATACATCAAACACTCTTTGAGATATGCTCCGGACGAAAATTTGGGACGGAATGACGGACAGAAGGACAGACGGAGAGACGGAGACTATTTCTATATCCATCGCCGCCTTTTGGCGGGGAATACTAAAAGCAAAAATCACTGAAAATTTAATAATTTAACCTTGAAGGTCAATGTCATTTAAGAGCAAAGGTTAATTTGAATTTGATATACATGAAGATCTTATCCTAAATATGTTCTGTTATTATATGAAGTTAGAGCCAGTTACAGCAAAAAATGAAAATATCAATAATTTGACCTTCAAAGTCATGGTCATTTATGAGGGATCGTCAATGTCCTTAAAGGATAAATCCTAAAAAAATATTATGTTCAAGTGTCAACAATCCATTAAAAGGACTCCACTGAGTTTTTTTTGACATGGTGGGACTGAAAATAATTTTTCCAGATAAATGTACCATTTGATGTTGGTTTATACCACTAATATTTGTGCAAAATTTCAGATCATTTGCGCACTTCGTTTTCCAGAATAATTACCCAAATTGTAATAAATGACCCAAAATGAAAAGCGTTTAAACGTTTTTCACTCAAATCGGGCTAAGGAAAGCATAAACATATGATTTTCAATTGATTTCAAAGTATTTTTCTTAACTTTCTTTGCATTTATTTCTGTATAAAAAGTCCAAGCTCATTTATGTAAGAAGTTCAAATGTTATGTTTTTAGGATTTTTAAACCTCAGTGGAGTCCCTTTAAAAACAAAGTTACAGTCAATAATGGCAAAAAATACATAAATAAATAAATAAATAACAAAAAAAAAAAAAAAAAAAAAAAATTAAAAATGGACATTTAACATTAGAGGGTAATGTCATTTATGAATGACTGTCAATTTTTGGATTGACTTAATGGACTATCCTCAACTTTGAAGACAAACTATTCAAAAATAACAAAGTTATAGCCACAAATAGCACAAAATAAGCAAGAATGTCAAGGTCATTTATGAATGGAGGTCAAGGTTAGTCTAGTCTACTAAATTGTCTTGCCTGAAATAATGTCGAGCTAAGAATAATTTTATTAATTATCCAAAGGAACCCCGTTTTTTAGGTTGCTAATTTAGCCAACTATTCAGAACCTAACGTTTTCAACAGTGTATTCTTTATTAAATTTTGTTTTTATAACCGCTGTTATTTTTTTTATCTTTTATTGTGATTTTATATTCCCATTCCCTACAAAAAGATAAGAAAAAACTGTTTAATAGCTCATGTGGGCACAGTTTGTCATGGAGAAGTGGAACCGTGTTTCTCAAGCCACTTGTCACAATTACGTCTTGTCCATGCGCAGCCGATGCAGGGCGGTTATCGAAGCAAACGGTGGTCATACCAAGTATTTAGTTTTAAATAATGCCAAGAATACATGACCAAAACACTGAATACTTTATGTTATGGAACTTGAAAAGGCATTTAAAATTAAAATTCAAGTACATATTCACAATTAAGTTAAGAATGTCCTAGACGTTGAATAGCATGTTGTTAGTATTTTCATGTGTCAGAAATGAGAATGACATGCGTCATGTGATATATATTTTTACATTTACGTTATACAAAGATGGATGGTGATAACAATTAACATTCTTTTTTCAATCTACTGAAAATTTGATTTTAGCATTTCAAGGACTTTTGCAAGATTGGGGACCATGACTTTCATTTTATAAGAAACTGAATTTATCCGATAAATTTTGTGACTTTGTAATGTGGGATCAAATAATATACAAAATCTTTAAAATTTGGAGATTCATGTTGTTTGTTTTACACCATACACAATCTGACACACTTCTGTAACAACCCTTGAAACTTGAAGCAATTATCCTCAATAGTTTTAAAACTATTTCAAAAAGGCTACTGGTAGCGTAAGAAAAGTTGTAAAGTTGTTAAGTGTATATTCGAAAAGTTGTATTTGAAACCAGTCGATAATTTATTGTGCATTATTTTGGCGGTTGCCAAAAGTCTGTTATAAAAAGTGTACTACAGACACTGCTTGCTAGGTTTTGTTCGTCATTTGTATTTTCTGCATCTGTAGGCGGCTCGATAGCTCAGTTGGTTAGACCACTGACTGTCACTCCTGAGGTTCCGGATTCGATCCTGAATTACACCCTTGGGACTTTTCAGTGACACTTTCAGTGTTTACCACCTACCTAGAGGTTTACTGGTAAAAAACCCAGGTAATCTTCGCATGTATCAGTGCTATACACTGGGCATAAAGAACCAAGGCATCTATTCAATATGAGCTAGGGACTAGTCCCCGGATTCCCTTGTATCTCATTGCTCTCTCTAGAGTCTGCTGAGGTAAGGACTCTACTTGAAATAAGTGCTTGCACTTTCGTAGGCTATCCTTGACCGCCCGGTCTAAAGAAAATCAATCAGTCAATCAATTATTGAAATCGTGTTATTACAGACTAAAATTGATCTTTATAAGACTTTAAGTCTTTCCCCGAAGATAAAGAAATAGTGATTTCATATTCATGAATATTTTCCTAAATATGGAATAGAGAAAACAAGAATCCCTAAAGAAAGCCCAACACGGCAAAATTGAAAATGTTGCAGGCTCGGTTTGATTGTTTATGGACGGTACTGTAAAGTGAACTCACCGTCCGAGCCCCCCCCCCTTAGCACCGGCTTAAGCAGAATTGAACATTTAACATTTTGAAACATCCGCAGATGTGTTCATTTATGCTTAATATTTTCTTCGCAA
Source organism: Ruditapes philippinarum (assembly GCF_026571515.1). NCBI lineage: Eukaryota > Metazoa > Mollusca > Bivalvia > Venerida > Veneridae > Ruditapes > Ruditapes philippinarum. The sequence goes on from NW_026855337.1 coordinate 16,847, forward strand.
AAAGTAAAACAAATATGATAAGATTTTAAAGTTGGCGATCGAATAATTTAAATATACATGTAAGCTTCTGTCCCTGACACTTGTTGCCATCAAATCGATAACAATATATGTGTCTCGTACGAAAGATTATAATGTAAATTGAGACAATATGTATTTAGAAAGTATCATGTGAATGAATCATTCCTAATATTGACTTCATCTGAGGACAAACTAAAACGTCAAGCAAACAAACCTTAAGCGAATAAACTATATTCAAATGATGTAAATGATTTAAGCATATTCTATTTTCATTTGCAATGTCGATACCTCAAAAAATTGTTATAAAATTTTTCATTATTAAAACAAATAAACACCACTTGGACTAGTGCTGTCATGACAATTGTAGGAAAATCTAATATGAAATTTCCATTATTAATTCACTAAAGTTTACAAACCCCGTAGGGCAAAATCTTTAACTTCACATTCTGTTAGAATGTGTTTTACAGCGGTATTGTTATCTCATTTTAATGTGTCACATGGAACATTATCTTCTAAACTGTTTTTTGTTCTAGAAAATCGGTACTGGTATATGTTTGATGCATACATTTAATAATATATGATAAAACATATTAACCTTGTAAGTTTAAGTTTTCAATTGTAACGGATTCTGTAAAAAGTATCGAGTTGCATCATCATGCTGAGACAGAAAATAATAACCAATCTCAATACGTGCCATGTATTGAGGAAACAATTCTGCCTGCATATCAAAGATGACATGAACAAAAAAGCATTTTTATAACCTTACTTTATATAAAATATATCTTCATTTATTAAAGTATACCACACAAGAGGACTGCAAACGCGTGGCAATAAACACACAAATACATTTGGCGTAAAGTAATTGAAAATAAAGAAATCATAAATACTATTTAGATAGAAAAGAGATCCATTTATATAATTGTTATGCCCCCGGGCATATAGTAATTGAACCGTCCATCCGTCTGTCCGTCCGTCCGTCTGTCCGTACGAGGTTAACCTACAACGGCAAGTTGGATTTTTCTTAAGTTCTACCTCTACCAATGGCTTCTTAGTTTACACACTTACTAATCAATACAAATTACATGATATAGTCAAGTTACATAACTATGGCTTCCAAATTTACCAAGTTATTGCCCTTTTCAGCACTTAGAAAATGAATAATGGTTAACCTAAAACGGCAAGTTGGAAATATCTTAAGTTCTATCTATACTAATGGCTTCATAATTTCCACACTTACTTATCAATACAAAGTACATGATATAGCCAAGTTATATAACTGTGTCATCCATATTTCCCAGTTATTTCCTTTTTTTCACTTTGAAAATAGGGCCTTGTCTGGTTAACCTATTCCGGCAAGTTGGATTTATCGTAAATTCCTCTTAATTGTTTAATTTATTTAATGATATCTTGCATATTTGCTAGTTGGATACCTTTAATGGTCCTCTAATTTTTTGTGGAGTAAGTGGTCTCTAGGGTCAAGGTCAAGGTCACTGGTTTAGAAAATAAATTTAAACATTTTTGCTCATACAGCCTTTATTTTTTGGTTGATGTCTTTCATGTTTAATACAAACATGCCAAGGGAGGTCCCCCTTCTTTGGGTATAGTAAGGGGTCATTTGGGTCAAGGTCAATGTCACTAATGTCAAGGTCACCAATGTTAAAAATAGATTTTTACATTTTTACAGGTGTATTAACCATATTCTATAGACAGATGTTATAATTGATAGGAACATAAAATTTGATGGAGTAAGTGGTCAGTTGGGTCAATGTCACCAGTGCTAAAAATAGATTTTTACACTTTTGCTCATACAGCCTTTATTTATTGACAGATATATTTCATATTTGGTAGGAAGATAACTTGCATGGTATTCTTCCTTTTGATTGGTGTAGGGATCAGTGGGTCAAGGTCACTTGTGCTAAAATAGATTTTTACACTTTTGCTCATACAGCCTTTATTTATTGACAGATATATTTCATATTTGGTAGGAAGATAACTTGCATGTTATTCTTACTTTGGATGGAGTTAGGGGGTCAGTTGGGTCAAGGTCACAAGTGCTAAAAATAGATTTTTACACTTTTTCCCATACAGCCTTATTTATTGACAGATTTATTTCATATTTGGTTGGAAGATAACTTGTATGGTATTCTTCCTTTGGATCGAGTTAGGGGTCAGTTTGGTCAAGGTCATCAATGCTCAAAATATATTTTAACATTTTTGCCCATACAGCCTTTATTTATTGACGGGTGTATTTCATATTTGGAAGAAAGATAACTTGCATGATATTCTATAGCAGTCAGTGGGTCAAGGTCAAGGGTGTCAAGTATAGATTTCTTACATTTATATATATTTGATAAAGTTGAATATTTATCACTTCACAAGTCATAGCAATGACTTGGCAACTTATATATTACACAATTACAAAATGCCATGACTCTGTCAAGCTATATAACTTGTGTTTACAATTTTTTGGCAATGTTTCTGTCCATAACTGAGTGAATGGGTAAACATTTTTTTGAAATATTGCTACTGACAAGAATCGGAGCCGGGGGCATTTGTGTTTAACAAACACGTTCTTGTTCTAGAACATGTTTTATTTCAATATCAATATTAAGATCTATATTGATACATGCCAAAGATCTATGCTCTTGTCAAATGAATGCTTAAAAAAATAGTTCTATATCCTACAACTTTTGCTGTTAAGTACAAACCTCGGACATATCAACAGTAATGACCTTAATTTGAAGCACAGGTACGTCATAATTTACCTCCATGTAATTGTGTATATACTAACTGCAAACAACTTAAATGTTGGTTTCCAAATGATAAAAAACTATAAAACAACAACAACAAAAACATACAAATTATATTATAGCAGTTATTTAAAAGCACAAAATATTACGTCTAAAATAATAAAGAATCAAAATGCTTTGCTTACAGATAATTTTCATCTTTCTTATTTTCTCCCTTTGCACATATGAATTCCATAGTCACACAAACAGCCATCTTATGTTCATTATTTGCATGTATTAGTACATGTAAATTGGTTCATAAAACTTTTGTTTACTTGGCAATATATATAAACAAGCAATGAACAAACGTCAATTTTATGTTTTTATGTATAATAAAGCATACTTATTACTCACAACATGTGAGGACAAACTAAAATGAAGGCGGAGAACCTTATGGCGTGTTAACGACATTCAAATTATGCTTTTATGCCTTTAGTTTATTACATCGATACATTAAAGAATAATTTGAATTAGGTATTTTCTATATCGTTTTGTTGTTACAAATGTTATCATCGTTAGCTTGCAGAATCCAATCATGCAATTAAAAGTATACTTCAGTCTTTGTGTGTTTGTTAATATTATTCTCTTGTGTTTACTTCGTCTTTTATCAGGAGGGAAACATGAAAGTTTTGTATTCTATAATAAAACGGGAAATTTATTTCGAAATGTTTTTTACGCAAATGCAACTTCTCAACATTTATTACTTTTGAAAAATATGATGATGAAATAAAATAAGTGTTGACAATATCTTACCATCAACTGCATTTGAGTAACATCCCTGTAAAAAAAAAATTCCGCCAATTACATGACTGATTCAGACTGTTCAATTGTTTTGCTGCCTAATAATGTCGTCAATCAAATAACCTTTTGAAAGTTTGGTGATTGAAATATAGTTTCTCTATACTAGAAAATATTCTGCAATAACACCTTCTATTTTGACGCCTGCGGAACATGATTTGTATTATTTATTCACGCACATCTATAATCCATTAATGAATACTGCTCTTAAATCCCCACAATTTTCATAAATAAAGATAAATAAGTTACTACCTTCGAAAGGGCTTTCCTTTCTGAACAATTTGCAGGCTCATTGGGAGGCTAAAATTTGAAACACACATACATGTATTACAAACAATATACATAACCACTTTCTATCCCAACACTCATCTTAACAATAACGTTAAGGCAGACGTACACGCTTTAAAAGATCATGTATAGCCATCTCCAAAAGGTAATTTAGTGCTTTGTACACTATGGTATAGGTATAAATCACACGAAATGTTGGCACACCGTGGTCGGAAGACGTACCACAGGTCTCTTGATTGCGGCTCTAGTATGCTACTTCACCACAACGGCCGTTACATTTTCATCAGGCTATATATAAAATCTTATTGCAAACACATGTTTTATTTTATAAGGCCACTACCGCCTAAGAATGAATACATACTTAACAAAAATAGAAACTTTACATACTTTTTGGCCTGTTTAAGAGGATTAAAGCTACACGCCTCCAAATAAGCCAAAATATTTCAAGAAATTCAATCTTTAGAAAAATGTATTAAGATGCAATATCTAATATTTATTATTTACATATTATTAAGATGTTAATACACGGCAGGAGAGGGCCGGAAGGTGATAATCGGCCCGCAAAATGAATAATGGACCCGAGGGCTTTAGCCCGAGGGCCATTATTCATTCAGGGCCGATTATCACCTTCCGGCCCTACTCTGACGTGTATTAATGTCTTTAATACACTTGGTAGATCTAATAGTAGCATTTTTTTTTAAAAAGAAAAAAACAACAAATACTGTGAAGTCCTTTCGTCGAAATTCTTGTCTACAGTACTCTTCTACTGTTCTGTACAGAGATGTTTACTGTAGAGTCTACTGTTTGTGTGTTCAAAGCAGTAGAATCTAGAAGCAAGTTTTATTTTCATTTTTTTTTTCGGAATGAATTTGTCGTATTATTTCTTCAAATTTCAATAGTAACAAAAATGTGTTTGTACTAAATACGCTTAAGCTCTCATAATTAAAATAAAGCGATTCGTGCTGACAACCTACTTTCACTTTTACAGTTAACTGTTTGATGACGTAAAATATGACGTCATTGTTTCAGTTTGTGAACGTGCACATGTTCTGCGGGCTGATAACTAGTTCTCGGCCCCGGGCCGCAAACTCATAATAGGTCACGTGACACTCATAATCAGTTGAAATCATAGGCAATTTTGTTACTATATATAGTAACAAGTGTATTCAGTGCGATTAATGACTGGTTTTGCAGTATCAATCGCTAAAATTCTACTGCGTTACTAACGCAGTAAGAGGTATTTATGTATATTTTGACTTCTTTTTGTTAATTAACTTAGATTGTAAGTCTTGTTTGCAAAGTGTAAATTACTTTCTTTGTTCATTTTACAGTATTTTACTTTTAAATAAATCTGGAGGCATGCTGCTTGAACGGTGACTCTATGTGAACGTGATAAGTACTTATTGGCCTGAGTATAGAGAGAACACGACATAAGATGTTGTTTTACTGTACCATGCACAAGCTAGCACGCTATTCCAGGATTATTTCAATTTCTGTTTTGTTGCACAGTCATACATACTCTTTATTACTCACACATTAAGCATGAATATGATAAAAACAAGATCAACAAGGAAAGGCGGCTTTAATTGAACACGACCCCCACACGACCGACCCAGCTACAAGAACCACCGACAGGGAGCCAGTGAGGACCCCAAACAAAACACAGGACAGGGCACAATGCAGAGCACGGACAGGCTAATCAATAAAATGATACATAAGAAACAAATAATAGTTACCGACAAGGAAATCAAAGAAAACAAATAGATTATTGATAAATAGTCCCACAAAGTAAAAGGGCACAGGGAAAGGGGATATGAGATTCGAGGAAGGGGTGCGGGGCAAAATTTAAGAAATAAAACTAGAAGCAAAAGGGAAGATACTTACCACAGACGAGAAAACAACAAGAGACACATAGAAAAGTGTCACCAAAACAGTAAGAAACAACAAAGACATACATCTGAGGAACACAGAGGGGCGCAGCCTTGGAACGGTCAGCAGCATAAGTACTGTTGGGGGAATTTAAACCGGTCAATGGTGCACCAAACCTCACTCTTAGCCCCGATATTAAATGTCTGTCAAAAATATGATAAACAAGATCAACAAGGGAAGGCAGCGTTCAATAAACACAACCTCCATATGACCCAGCAAAAAGGACCAGTGACAAGGAGCCCAGGTGGACCCAAAACAAAAACAGGACAGGGCACAAGATAGAGCACGGACAGGTTAATCACTAAAGACGTTGCTTTTTTGTGTGCTCTAGGCAAACATTCTCAACCTTACAACTACAGGGTCCGTTACTGATAGGCTGAGATCAGGTAGGCCCGAGCGACATCACTTAGAGACGACCGTGTCATTATGTTAACACATTTACGTGATCGCATTACCACAGCAAAGTTAACTGCACGACGCCTGGGGATCTCGGCTCATACGATACGTAACGTTACTTTTTACCGACGAGTCACTCTTCAGGGTCAGACTTGCTTATGGTAAGGTTAAAGTTTTCAGGCGAGGACACGAGAGATCTGCCTCGTGTTGCGTGCTGGACCAAGACTATTTTGGCGATGAAAGCGTCATGGTTAAGGCATAATGGACAATCAAAGAACAGCATTGGTCAACGTTCCGGAAAACCTGAATGCAGTAATGTATGTGAACATCCTTAGGAACCATTAACTCCCACTTGTGCAAAATCTGGGCCCGGGAGTGATTTTCTAGAAGTATAACGCGAGGTCCCACACAACACGCGTTAGAAAACAGTCTTTGGCTTAGAACGGCGCCATGTCTTGTCGTAGCCGGCGGTTTCGCCAGACAAAATCTCCATACAACACATGTGGGACGAGTTTGGGTGTCAGTAACACAATAATCAGCAAATCAGCAATGTCAATGACCTGATAAAATCAATTCTGGTTAAATGGCAAATCATACAAAATGATGTCATTCGCCATCTGAAAAAAATCACGATGATAGAAATTGCAATCTGCGTTAAGGCCGACGGTGGTAACACACGTTTATAACACAACTAAATCCACATTCATGGCATTCAGACTGATATTCAACAAGTCAATGAAACATTTCTTCATTTTTTTTTATTTTTGAAATCGACCCTTTCTTCTTTTGACTTCAGAATCGACCTTCAATTTTAAAAAACCCGGTGTCAACGCTGTTACTGACTCACTGATAGTGCTTCCATGTTTCATAAAATATTCCATACATACTATATAATTCCTAGGTGACGTTATAACTATCATTACCTCATATTTTTTGTTAAGTGTTAATGAAAGAAAGAAAGTCATGAGGGGGAAATTATACATAGAAATATCAAAGGTAGTGTCTTTAGAAAAAAATTAATGTGTTCGCCATAAGAATTTTTATCATTAAAAAAGTGAGTTTGAATCAGCCAGTCAGTGGTTAGAAAACTATAAAAAGCTCACCACTCTGGTTATAAAATGATGACGTCAAAACATAAAGTTTAAAATAACTTAAATATATAAGGCCGATAATATTGATGAAAACGGAAAAGCCGCTGTGGTGAAGTGGTTAGTATTCTTACAAGGCAAGATCCATGGAATGAGTACCAGTGGCGACATGCCGATATTTTTTGGAAATGGGTCTGTATATATCAAATTGACTGAAGGTATTGCGAATAACACGATGCGGTGTTTAAAAGTATTAAACATTGTAATGATTAATTCAAAACATCCACCCATGCAACACACATAAATAATTAAGTTTATTTTATAACAAGATACCGTATGTTGCTACTAGCATTCGTACAGAGTTGTCTTACCCTTATATATTTCAAAACAAGTATGTGCAAATAGCTACAAGTATACATTTATATAACTTGGATTTTTATGATTCTAAATGAAAGTGTATTAATGACGGTGCTTTCAACCGGGTCTGAATCTGATTATTGGAAATTCAATTAAATGATATTTGAACGTTATTGAAGCCAAACACTGCATCTGATTAGATTTGTTTCGGACGATGTCCCTCTGAGAATAGTTTGACGTCATGTTGTACATACAGGGAAGAACTGCATATAGGTTGGATTTCCATTAATCAAAATTAAAAACTAAAATAGGTGAAACTTGTTGATCATTATAAAATAAGTAAAATAATATAAACTAAGGATCTTGCAGAAATGTACACACATCTCTACACAAACTAGAGAATTTTCTGAAACACTTAAATTTCTGCGATGTTTGAGACCTGTGAAGCGTGCTTCTACGTATTACACATTCTAAAAGAGTTAATATTGCTTTTTAAATTTTATAAATAATCTAATTAGTAGCTTATTAAATTTTAACATAAGAAATAACTGTGATATAGAGGCCATTTTATAAGTTTTGTCTAGCATAACGCGACCGTCATTTATAGTCCTGATTCTAGAAACGAATTAGCAAGAAAATTCAGAAAGACACAACATTAAAAACTGCGAACTCGTCTGGTACTCTCGGTATGTTATGTTCTGTGTTCATGATATTATATGCTTAATAATATGTTCAATTGAGTCAAATGTTATGATACATATCAATAAAGCCCACACTAATGTGTAGATGTGTAGATGAATACGTATGTTAAAAGTACAAGAACGCTATGTCAACTGTAGTAAAAATAATTTTACAAAATAATTTTAGAAGAATGAAGGTAACTTGGAACTTTTCGGATTCAAAGCATCTTTTAGTTTTTACATTGTGCCCAAGATCCAAGGATAAATCTATCATCTTTAAGTCTAATATAGCTGAGTCACAAGATTTTCAGCGTTGGTTACATATTACGTTAAGATCGATCTGAGACCATTTCTGTCCTCTCACAAGTCCAAAGTGTTTTGGAGATGAGGGGGGCTGCTAACATCCTTCCAACCCCTAAGCAGAAGGGGGGCACATACCCCTCTTGCACTGCCCTGATGTATCTTTTTTCATAAGGAATGGCGCCGAAAATGTAATCATATTTATTAACAACATTTCTCAAACAAGTTTTTGGGGTCTAAATTGGGCAATTTTTTCACTATTTTGAGGCGTCAAAGAGGGGGGGGGGGGTGAAAACGTCGTTAAAAGGAGTATATGTATATATGGCAATGAGAAAAACGACATACACGAGGGAAATGAAGCGAAGCGAAAATGTTGAATACGTATCAAATTATGTTTTTATTGTATTGGCGTCTCCTATAGAATGAAAATGAGCATGTGCTTACGTAATTACTGTGGTTATTAAACAAGCGCTGAGGTAACAGTTCTATATATTAAATACTTCGAAAGAACCTATGCAGGAAAAACAGTTTTATTTCGGACGAATTTTTTAAAAAGATACTTCTTGTTAATTTCTTTATTATGAATTTATGTAAATAATTGATATAAAAATTCGTAGGTCCAATTTAGATACATGGATAATACTCATGATTGTTTCAACTTCAACCAGCATGGATTTCAGTATTTCAATGGTCTCTTCATGATCCTAAATGGAAATGTATTAAAAATATAATGTTGAACGCCGGCGATATTTTCACCGTGGTCTGAATATGATTACTTGAAAGACAATTAAACAATAGTTATTGAATATTTAGTGAAAAACTTAAAAGTACAATGACTTATTTTATTACAATGAAACAATGTCAAATTCATATCAAGATTCAGATTTCTAAAAATACTAACGTTTACGCCATCTCCAAGCTCACATTTCTTTGTTTTCATGGCCTCTTCATATGAAGGCGGGTCATCTGAAAAATAATGCCAATGCATAAGTTATGACAATGAAAACGATTCGCTCAAAGAATATCAGGCAATAGAGACAATTATTTGTAATGACTTAAAAGGGTAATCATTCAGTGATACAATCTCGAATGTGTCATTACTGTGTAAAAATGTAACATATTGTGTAAGCTATGAAATAGACAAAGGCTAGCAAAAAACTTCATGAAATATATATATATATATATATATATATATATATATATATATATATATATATATATATATATATATATATATATATATATATATATATATATACACTCAAAATTTGCTAAGGAATACTTTTTCTACAGTGCATTACTTTTGTGAATTTGTAATAAATGTAAATATTTTATTAAAAAGAATTAAATATGATTAGTTAGGAATTGATTGTTATGAAAATAATGATAATGGAAGTATTCCTTGACCCGTGCCTGTTGCGGAAAGAGTGTGCTGGACGAAAATCAACATTTTGAAGATCAAATCAAATCAGGAAATGGTTGGCGTAGGGTGTTTAATAATGGTGTCCACTGTTATTATTACGACCTGGCATCACCGCCGCATGCTGATGACGAGCCTGCGGACCTTGTGATGAGGAATCTGGGCCCATTTCTCTATGATTGCACGTCTAAGCTGCTGAACTGTTGTTGGTTGGACGTGGCGTGAAGTAATGGCTTCCTGCAGCATATCCCAAGCATGCTCAATTGGATTTAAATCCGGGGACCTCGCTGGCCATTCCATGCGGACTATAGTTTCCTCCTCAAGATATCGGTTTGTGATGTTGGCTCTGTGTGCACGGGCGTTGTCATCAATAAGAATGAAATCAGGGCCGGCTGCGCCAGCGTACGTGCGTACATGGACGTTTAGATTTCATTGACATACCTTACTGCCGTCAGTGTACCGTTTTCAATAATGTGTAGGTCCGTTTTCCCCTGAGCGCTTATTCCAATCCACACCATGACTGAACCCCCGCTAAAAGGGTCGTATTTTGCAACGCATGCTGGAGCTATGCGTTCATTTGGACTTCTCCAAACCCTAACTCATCTGTCCGTGAAGTCCAAACAAAACCTTGACACATCAGTGAAGAGGACCGGGGTCCAATCATTAACTGTCTATGTGACATGAGTCTCGGTCCATTGCAAACGCTCTTAAATATGGCGTTGTGTCAAAGAATTGTGAATTGCTGGCCTCCGTTACCTCAAACCAGCATCATGCAACATGTTTCGAACAGTTTATGTGCTTACACGCACACCGGTTGCATTCTAGAAATCGTTACGTAAGGTCGTAGCGTTCGAGAACCGTTGGCGCCTTGCCGAAAGGACAGTAAATCGGTCATGGGCTTGAGTGGTTGAACATTCCCGCCCTCCGGCGTAGTCCTGCAAGACATTTCAGTCATTTGATATCGATTCCACATCCCAGACAACGCTCTGGGATACCCCAAGGATATTGGCAACGTGCCTTTGTAAACGGCAAGCCTTCAACAGTCCAATTCCCCTGTTCATCTCATCTTCGTTAAGACGACGTCAAAACTGTCGATTTGCCAAACTTTGCTAAATTCAAACACAGTTTTACAATTTAACGAGGAAAGATTTGTTGCTTGTACACGTTTAAGTGAAAGCACATGGTCATAAAACACCAAATTTTTATGGGTATGCTTTTCCACGTGATCACCGTGCAAGGTGTAAATGACAAATCGGTAACTTAAGAACACGATTATGAGGTCCCCGTACAGGTGTATCGTTAACGGAAATATGATTTTAATATAATGATAATAGCATAGAAAAATGCAATGTCAAAGAGGTGATCCTTAGCAAAATTTGAGTTGTATAGCATGAGTTCAACGAAGTAAGGTAGATACACTGAATAAACATTGATGGATTATTTTTAAATAATATTTCATTTACGGAACAAAGCAATGCGAAAAACGTTTTATCTTAATTATCCTTATGATTAATCTTATTGTTTCTCATAATGATATGGGCGTTTTATGATAACATTATTTTCAATATCCCATAAGCATTTATTCCAGGTAATTTGTGCCTGATAATTAATAAGAACAAAAACAAGTAAAAATAAAAAAAATATCAAACGTCCATTTCAGAAGGTTTTATATATAATAAAGCATTCCTATCACCCATAACATCTGAGGACAAACCAAATTGCATACGGACACACTTATTGCGTGTAAACTAAATTTAAATAAGCAATTATCATAGTATTGCAAGCAATCCATAAGTCCCCTACCGGTTAGAACCCCAGCAACATTCTGAAGGGCCATTTACTTATGTTTCTAATTTGTTGAAAAAGTTCTTTAAAAGTGATCACAGGAAACAGTTTTTTATGACAGACAGACGGACTGAAGGACACTCTAAAGTTATTTCTTTAAACATCCCTGTTATCAAAATATAACATTTTTAAAAGCAAAATTCTTAAAAAGGAGATAACTCTTGAAATAAAAATGCAAGACGTCATACATGATGTGAGTGTAACAAGGAACAATTAGTAATGAAGGTGTTGATAATGAATGTTTTCTTTTAATTTGAAGTAAAAGAAAGTGAAAAGAATGAATGAGAAAAATTCAAAGTTTAAGGAGATAATTCTGGAAATATGGATGTTAGATTTATAAACCTTGTCATATTATTATGATGTGGGAGTTTGAAGAAAATCCTATAATGATTGAAAAAGTTGGAGTAAAAATTACCAATTTCTCGAAAAAAGTCTAAGTTCAAAAGGGGCATAATTCTGGAAATAGTCTTGCTAGAGTATTGAACTTTTTCACAAATGTTAAGTGATAATAAGAAACATAGATATGAAGTTTGAAGTAGATACATTCAGAAAAAAAGAAGTTATTAAAAAAAACAATATTTTTTTCAAGAAAATTCTAAGTTCAAAGGAGGAAATTCTGATAAATTTTATGCTAGAGTTGAAAACCTTGTCACATATGATGTGGTTGATGACTAGAAACTTATATTTAAAGTTTGGAGAAAATACCTTAAGAAATAAAGAACTTATAGTGAAAAAAACGTTAAAACTAGAATCAGAAATCTTGAGATTCAGTCTATTTGTTGCCATAGCAACCAAAATTTTCAACATAGGAAGAAAAGAAAAAAATGTGCATAATCTCCAGTCTGCCATCTACTCATATTTCAAGTTTCATAAAAATATTGTCAGTACTTTATGCGTTATCACTGGATCCAGGTTATGTGTAAAATGTGCCATATTTTCAGTATATTTGTTGCCATAGCAACCAGAGTTTTCAACATAGGAAGAACAGAAAAGAATGTGCATAATCTCCATACTGCCATCTATCCATATGTCAAGTTTCGTAAAAATATTTTCAGTACTTTTTGCGTTATCACTGGATCCAGATTATGTGTAAAATTTGCCATATTTTCAGTCTATTTGTTGCCATAGCAACCAGAATTTTTAACATAGGAAGAAAAGAAAAAGACGTGCATAATCTCCATACTGCCATCTACTGCCATCTATCCATATATCAAGTGTCATAAAAATATTTTCAGTACTTTTTGCGTTATCGCGGGATCCAGTTTTGTGGACGGACGGACTGGCGGACGGACAGACGGACGGACGGACTGACGGACGGACAGACGGACGGAGGGTAAACCAAAAGTCCCCTCCGGTAAACCGGTAGGGGACTAATAATGTTATAATGCCTTTATTATACAATGTCGATGCAATTAAGAATAATTTATATTAGGAAGTTTCTCTATATCTTTATTATCGTCAGATTGCATCAATTGCAAAATTAGATAATATCAATAAAAGTGTGTTTCTGTTTTTCTGCGCTAGTAAAACATGTAAAATTTACGGTTGTTATTTACAATAAAAAATGATAAAAAATGATGATGAAATAAAAATCAGTCTTCTTACCAAAAGCTGCAATTGTGTTACATCCCTGTAGAAAGAGAAAAAGAAAATGCAACAAAAACATGATTGATTGAAACTGTTTAATTGTTTGTGTTGTTTAGTTAGATAATATTGCCAATCCAATAACATTTTGAAAATTTAAAGATGGGAATTATTCTTTTTCTTTACTAGAAAATGTATTGAAATAGTACTGCACTCTAGGCTCTTCCATTATTCCGCACACGAAATATGAATGTTTATTTTTTAGACCTGACAAAGTCGTCATACATTTTTGTTTAATTTAAACTATTTAAAGATTGCGTATGTTGTTATTAAGGATGTAACAACACTTAAGTTAAAGTTTATATAATGTATATAATTCTTCTTCTTTAACCATGTCTAAACATCCATGAATATGTAAAAATATGTACTGTAAATGTTTATACGCATTTTAAGTAATCATAGAAATGTATGCATTCGTTTCGTATTGAAAAAATTGGCTAAATCTGTATCGAAAATTAATTTCTAATTACTTCCCTTTATTTACAAGAATTGTAAATTCGGTAATATCTTTAACAATAATGCTTTTTGGAACTTACAATATTGATAAATCTCATTTGAGCATCAACTTTATGAGACAAAACCATTACAAAAATTGTGTTACAGGATCTTTAAATGTGTGTCATTCCCATTTATTTTTATAAGAAAGATTTATGAAAGGTATGGAAATACTTAATTGTAATTTTATAAAAAAAAATTTCATGCATATCATATTGATGAGAACTACTCTGAAATCCTCAACATTTTCATAAATAAATATAAACAAGTAACTATCTTCGAAAAGTCTTTCCTTTATGAAAAGTTTGCAGACTCATTGCCAAGCTAAAAGGATGAAACACACATACATGTATTACAAACAATATACGTAAGCACTTTATACCCCAACACTCCCTTAAACAATAACGTAAAGACAGACATACACCTTTTTAAAGATCATATATCGCTATATTCAGACTGCACGGTAATTTAGTGGTTTGTACATGAAGCAAACACGAGAAATCGCGGCCGGATATCGCACAACGAGTCTCTTTGTTGGTTAAGTGTTCTAACCACTACACCAAGCGGTTGTTACATTTTCTTCGTGCTCATTGACCTTATATATTTAGTAATTGTTTACGTTATAGTGACTTCCTCCCTTTTATCACCGCCTAAGAATGAATATATAAAAAAGGACACTTAAAATACTTGAGGATAAACGGTGACATAATGTGAACGTTATTGACATGAACTGATTGGCCCTAGTATAGAGAGTACACCGACATGGGAGGCACAGGAAGCACTATTTTCTCTTCCGCTTCTGACCACTTCCCCGTGGTGTCCTATTCCGGGTTTATTTGAATTGCCTTTGTTTAACACAAATTTGTGTACAATATTTTATGAAAATTATGAAAACGGATATGCTACGGCTATCTGACAATGACAGAAATTAGGCTGGCTGTCAGTTTATACCTAGAGCTGGCACGTCTGTAAATGACGTTGCACTTCATTTTGTTTGCTCTAGACAACTAGACAAGCAATTTTCAACCTGAAAACTACAGAGCAAGTAACGGATAGGCTGAGATCAGGTAGGCCCCGAGCGAACACATTTCCGTTATCACTTAACTCCAGCAACATCGACTGCACGACAGCTGTGGATCTCGGCTCAGACAACACCTATTCGTCTTAGACAAGATACGACAATAGAATATAAGAGAATATAATAAGATAACAATGATAAGCACACAAAGACACGAATTCTTTTCGCTATTTAAATGCAATATGTAAAACAAAATTGTACAAATCATAACATCGCTTCATTTTTTCTCATGATTTAAATGAGTTTTTTTGTAAGTATTTGGATAAAAAATCTTAATTGGTTTAAATTATTTACGCAATTTTTAATACAATAAATGACCATTACAAAATGATATCGAGTTCATATTTTATTAATGTGTGATTAAGTAAAAACATATTCATAGTATAAATCCCTTATCACAGCCTATTTGCAATTATGTAAACGATTTGGCCATATCATTTCTGAATGTTTGGCTTTAAAGTAAAGAAAGAAAGTGAAAAATAAGAAGGTCCTAAACCTACAAAACCTTGGTCACGTGTTAAGGTGAAATTCCTATTCGGGTTAAAATTTCTGAGACTGATTCCGTTATGGAGATTTATGAAACATTTTTATCAGATGGCTTTGTGTCACTAAATAGTAACTGTAACGCCACCCAGTCTACCCCTATTAAAATATTACGATATACAGGAGCTTCTCATTGCCTTATTTTGGCAGATACCCTATAATTTCCGAGGAAACTTCTGGGAAAAGTGTCCATAATCAGGGTTTAGAATGTAAATTTGTCAATGTACTTCTTTAAAACATACATTTATTTTCAGATTCAATCACTGGTCCAGTGGTTGGATGCCTTAGTCCTTCATTACATTTTAATTGTGTACACTTGCTGTTAGGCAATGATTTGGCAGGCGATAAGGTTGTGGTAAGCCTTTTTATGAGATACAGTCAGAGATTGAGTCAGGTTGTCAATATCTTTTGACTATAATGTGTGATTCTACACGTTTTCCTGAAGCCATCCCATTAAGAAATATCACGACTATAGTTTAGGCACTTGTTAAGTTTTTCACATTTGTTGTTCTCCCTAGATCTGTTCAGTCAGATTAAGGATCCAGTTTTATATCAGCAATACATCAGCAAGTCATGATTCTGAGGACATCATTTTTGCGAAATCTAATTCCACATCGTCGAAACTCTAGAATTCTGACATCTAAAAGGATCCCGACCCTAGAAAATGCCGAAAAGTAAAAACTTAAAGTGCAAGAAACACAACAATAATGTCGTGCTGAATGATCTTCAAGGATCGGAAAAATATCTTCTCTGATTGAATGTACGGGGCGACTTTTTACGGCACAAACAACACTGATATGGCGATAAAATAGAGAGAATAGGAATCCCTCAAGATAGTCCAAAAAGGCAAAATTGTAAATCTTTCTTTTCTTTGGAAAGGGGTAGTGCACTCGTAAAGATGTTAAGACAATCTATTTTCTCAATGATTTTAGCTCACCTGACCACGAAGTGGTCAAGGTTAGCTAAAGTGATGGGTCTATGTCCAGCGTCCGTCGTCGTGCGTCGTCAACAATTGGGTTGTTAACAGTCTAGCAGTCATAGTTTTGATTGGATCATCATCAAACTTTGTCAAGATGTTTGCCGCAATGAAAAACACATCGAGTTCGAAAATGGGTCATCTCGAGTCAAGAAATAGGTCACAGGAGCTAAAAATAGAAAACGCTTGTTAACATTTTAGTGGCTGCAGATTTGATCCAAATTCCCTTGAAATCAGTCAAGAAGGTTGATTTGGTGATTTCTAGATCAAGTTTGAATATGGGTCATCTCCGGTCAAAAACTAGGTCACAGGAGCAAAAAATAGAAAAAAAACTTGTTAACACTCTAGTGGTTGCAGTTTTGATCTAAAAATTCTGGAAATTTGTCAGGCAGGAAGGACGGTTGTTTTTATGATTTCTAGGTCAAGTTTGAAGATGTGTCATCTCTGGTCAAACACTAGGTCTAAGGGGCTGAAAATAGAACAGCTTGTTAACACTCTAGTGGCTGCAGTTTTGATTCAAATTTCCTGAAAATTTGTCAGGAAGGTTGTTTTGATGATTTCTAGGCCAAGTACGAATATGGGTCATCTTCGGTCAATAACTAGGTCACATGAGCTAAAAAATAGAAACATCTTCTTCACACTCTAGTGGCTGCAGCTTTGATCTAAATATCGTGAATATTGGTCAGGAAAGTTGTTTGAT
Organism: Ruditapes philippinarum; assembly: GCF_026571515.1. NCBI lineage: Eukaryota > Metazoa > Mollusca > Bivalvia > Venerida > Veneridae > Ruditapes > Ruditapes philippinarum. The sequence continues at coordinate 34,191 of NW_026855337.1, forward strand.
GATTTTAAGGTCAAGTTCGAATATGGGTCATCTCCGGTCAAAAACTAGGTCACAGGAGCTACAAATAGAAACAAAATCTTATTAACACTCTTACTCTTGTGGCTTTGGTTTTCATCCAAATATTCTTGAAATTTGTCAGGAATGTTGTTTGATGATTTCTATGTCAAGTTCGAAGATAGGTCATCTCAGGTCTAAAACAAGGTCACAGGGACTAAAAATAGAAAAATCTTGTTAACACTCTAGTGGCTGCAGTTTTGATCCAAATATTCTGGAATTTTGTCAGGAAGGTTGTTTTGATATTTCTACGTCAAGTTTGAATATCGGTTACCTGGGGTCAAAAAATAGGTCATACTGCCCAAATATGGAAAAATCTTTTTAACACACTAGAGTTCACATTTTTGACTCCATTGTCATCACACTTGGTAAGGATGCAGACATTGCTCAGATGTTGTTGATGGGTCAGTGGAGCGATCTAGGGCCACCATGCCCTCTTGTTTTAAATTCTTTTATTGTCCCAGACAAAAACAAGTTCTATACTTTTATTTCATAAATTGGACATAACATAGAAATTATATTCCATCTTTTTACTTTTCTTAAAAAATCAATATTATTTTTCAACTTTGATTTTCTTGATATATTTGGTTCATCTGGAGGCATGGCATGCAGCTTTAAGAAAATGACATTATAGTTGATAACTTTCTCGAAAAGTCTTATATTTGGATTATTCATGAACATTCTTAGAAAGTTTATTTAAAGCTGCGATTTTGCCTTTTTACAAATGATGGTTCCAGTGTTTTTTCTTGAATACTGATTAATCATCTTTAAGATAATGGTGCCTGCTTTTAAATGTTGTCTTGACGTTTTATCTGTGATATGTACGTTTCATTTCACTCTTATTTGTGCGGTGTTGCAGCTGTAAAGGTCTGCACTTACATTTAATCAAAGATGTTTCATTTTCGATCCTTGAAGATCCTTCAGCTAGACATTATTGTTGTTAGTGCATATTTTGGTGAGCCAGTGCTAGGTGGCGTGGACGGTTGCTTGTAATTAACTCTTAGGTCCATGAACAGGCTCAATCAAACCTAGCCTGCAAAATTTTGCCGTGTTGGTTTTTTTAAGGATTCTGTTTCTCCCCATTTCATAACCACTTACCCCCTATCATAAATTTTGCCAATTGTTTTCTCGTTTAGGGCACACGTTTTTAACATTGAACCATACGCTGCTTGTGTCATGGAATGGTACTAACGTGTTACAATGAGAGTTCCATGATAACCGCCGTAACATCTGCAGATTGTTCTAAATGCAATATTTTACGATTTGTGTGTTTAAATGTTGAAAACTACTTGAGTTCCTTGACTTGACTCAACCGATTCAGTTCACCCTGTCCTTTGTTCTCCTCCAGGGTACCTTTTCGGTTCCGGTGGTCTTCTGTTGCTGGCTTGTGCTGAGGGATGCGGTTATTGAATGCCGCCCTTCTTTCTTGATCTTTGGATTTTAGCTCACCTGTCACAAAGTGACAAGGTGAGCTTTTGTGACACCGTGTTGTCCGTCAGTCCGTTCGTGCGGAGCCAAATTGAATGAAACTTGGCAGGCATGTTACTTGCATAAAGTTCTTCCAAAGTTGTTGAAAAAATAAAATTCTTTGAAGAATGTTTGTTTTTTTTTAAACAAATTCTTAAAAAATCTTCTTGTAAAAAACAGTACGTGTAGAGCCTTGATATTTAGTATGTATCAGGATCTAGTGGTCCACTACAAAGGTTGTTCAAGTTATGACCCTAGAATAAATAGAAGACCCGCCAGGAGGCCAAAAGGGGTCCTTCCAGGGGTCTCATCAGTTTAATATAAAGTTATATAGGGAAATCGTAAAAAATATTCTTGTCAAAATTCACAAGACCAAGAGCGTTGGTATTTTGTATGTTACATGATCTTGTGGTCTTCAACAAAGATTGTTCAAATTTTGCCCTTAAGGTCAAAAGGGGTCCCGTCATGGGGGTTACTCAATTTTTACAAAAGTCTTTAAAAACCTCTTGTCAAAACAACAAGGCCTACAGCTTTGACATTTGGTATGTAACATTATCTAGTAGCCCTCTACAAAGATTGTTCAAATTATGCCCCTAGGATTAAAAAGAGCCCTGCTAGGAGGGCTTTTCGGTTTGAAATAAAATCATATAGGGAAAATCTCTTGGCAAAATCAACAGGGCGTAGACCTTGATATTTGGTATGTGACATAACTGAAAGATGTTTTAAAAAAATCTTTAAAATCTTCATGTCAATAACCACATAGCGTAGAGCTTTGATATTTAGTATGTAACATCATCAGGTGGTCCTCTATAGATAATGTTCAAATTATGTCCTTATGTTTATAAGGGGCTCCATTAGGGGTTCATCATTATGACATAGAGTTACATAGAAAAATCTTAAAACCTGTTCTTGTCAAAAAGACAAGACCAAGAGCTTTGATATTTGGTATTTAACTTAATCAAATGGTCCTCTACAAACATTTTTTCAAATAATGCCCTGAGGGCAAAAGGGGGCCATAAGGGGGCTAATCACAAACAATTTTGCAATTTTATTGACACACACTTTTAACCCGATTCGATAAAAAAAATTTGTCAACATATATATCTCAATAAGTCCTAGAGCATATTTGAAACTAAGTCATATAGGTTCAGAAAACAAAGTCACTCGATCAGATCTCGGGAAACCTTTGTAAAACTGAGATCACCTTTTACCCAGTAAAAAAACTAAGATAGTCTCTAAATACAGGTGAAAACCCATGTCTCAGATGAGCGACCAAAGGCCCAAGGACCATCTTGAATATTTTATTTAGGCCGTTCATGCTTGATAATTCATATCGATTATGTGACTGACTTAATTCTGTCATCAATAACAGTTGTGGGTTGCCCGATTGATTTTCGTCTTATCAGGGAATTCATATGTTTTGTTTAATATTTTCAAATGCAAATAACCATTTATTTACAGGTTGCGTCGTCTCTGTAAGTTTTGAAGTGCGTTCCTCTATGAAAACTGTCGCATTCGACCAATTTTATACCTTCTAACGTTTATATGATGTTGTAAATTTTACAATAGAATACTGAAAAACGGAATTCCCAAAGAACAAGCAAATGACAAAATTGAAAATTGAAGTAGAATGCAAGCGATGTTGTTCGGCGATTAGGGACAGGTGTAACAGTGAAACAAGTATTAGATAAACTTGAGAGTACTTTTGACAACATAGAGACTAAAAAGAGTATATTGTGCATATTTCTATTCATGTAAACAGAAACCAACCGAATCGATCGCAGTATATACTTCAAGATTGGAAGATCTTTTTTGCAAGCCGTGAACTTAAAGGACTAAATCATTCAGAAAAATGAACAGTTAAAGAGACTTTTATATGAATGTCTAAGCTGTATTTAAGAATGAAATGTTCACAAATTATGATATATTCAAGATAGAATTGAGAAAGATCGGGGCAGAGCTTAAGTATATTGAGAAGACAGTCAAGAAGTGCAATGCTGCTTTAACCTTGGCAAAGAAAGAAAGTACTGAAATGTCAGAAGTAAAAGACTTGTTAAGGAAGCTAAACGAGAGGATAAATTGCTTAGAAAAGAAGAAAGCTGAGGCAAACAGACCATTCAAATCAAGGATATAACTAATCACCCTGGCCAAGACAACGTCATAGTGGATTTGGATGTAGAGGCTATGGAGACACCACTAGAGGTTATGGTTATAGAGGCAGAGGTCCAGGAACTTATAGACCAAGAAGGCATTGGTCAAACTACAATGACACCGGAATGTTTCAACTGTCATTAAAAAGACACATTGCAAGATTTAGCCCCAAACCAATAACAAAAAATAAATAAATAAAATAATAATAATAAACAAACGTGTAAGTGCTCCTGTTGTGGGATCGTACAAGGGCACCCCAAGAGTTCCCAGGCCTCCTGCTACAAGTTGAAACTGCTATGAAACTATGAAAAATGCTTCAATACTAATCAAACTTGGCACAAATGTTGACTGGACCATTGCCTTTGTAACGACAGTCTTAAATTTCCTGTTACCATGGCAACGAGGGGACATCTCAAAATTGCCATAAATCACTATTTTGCCTCGATGTTTTCCATCAAAATTGATTTCAAAGTGCTGCAACTTCTCAAAGGATTGAGATAGAGTCAAAGGCTTTTCAGCGTTAGTTACACGTTACCTTATGATCGACCTGGGGTCATTTTTAATTTAGCCTCTCACAAGTCCAAAATTTTCTTGGCGATGAGGTGGACTCCGCCCCCTTCAAACATCCCCCTTCTTACAACCCCCTGATGTATCTTTTGGATGGGGGCGGCGCCGACAAAGTGCTCACTTTTGTGAGCCATTTTGTGCCATTTGAAAACATGTGTTTCGGAGCCAAATAGGACATTTTTTCACTATTCCAGGCCTAAAGAAAAAAAGGGGAGGGGGGGTCGAAAGTGCGTTGTTTCGCGTATATATGAGGAAAAGGGTTAAATAACATACCAACCAAAGCATTATTAGATACCGGCAGTTGACTTAGCGTCATTTCCAGAACCTTTTTATGAAGAAAACTGTTGAACTTTAGGACGTAAAACGTTTGACAGATATAAACAGTGAGTGTACGGATGGCAATAAACGACATTAGGATGGCGATATTGATTTTGAAATGGACATTACAGGTAGACTACCACATTCTTTAACATACTTGGGTCTATACTACTACCATACTGATTGAACTTTAAAATGAGTGCAAAGACAAATACGGATTTGTTTTTTAAAAAAGCTCAGAAATGGAATGAGTACACTTTGTTTTTTTTGATATATAGATGCTTTGTTATTAGAGAGGAGGAATAAAGGAAGAACAAAGATATGAATGCAATTGCTAGAAGTGCTGTGTCAGACTAATGTTGCGGTTCGGACCGGACTATACGTCCGGAGGGGATCCGCCAATTGGGCAGTAACGAGGCTTGCCAAGTTCCGATCCGAATCGCAAACACATGTCAAATATTTGTACTTGCAAATTCTACCATATTCTTTCATATAATAAATGGTTTACTACTATTGTCTTACAAAAGTGTATGAATTTATGACTTTAATTACAACGGCGGAATGACGTTGTCCTACGCACATAATTTCCTTCTCAAATGTGTCGAAATGACGTCATTTTAACGCGGTTTATTCATAAAATGCACAAAAATTGGCGTTGTTGTATGGCACGAGGCTCAGCTGGCACCCCAATGCCAGTTGGAATTAACAAACTTAACAACAAATACAATAACCACTAAGCCAAAATCTATACTTTGTGAACTTTAGCCAGTAACTATAACAACATCATTATTTGTCTTTTATACCATTGTCACTCCTCTTCACTCCCCGTCACTCCTCACAGTCATTTATCACAAATAATGAGGTTGACTTAGTAAACGCAAACAAAAATATTGCTTGTTAATTATTCAATTCATAAATGTTACATTAATAAGCTTACTATTAAAGTAAAATATCAGTGGGAATACAAATATGAGATCTACATTTGAAGCAATAAAAAATATACATGTATATAACCAGAAGAGTTATTACATGATAAGGTTCCGAGCCGTAGAGACCTGCCGTTAAGGAACATGAATATTTCGATTTATTAGATAAGAGGAGTAGAAAGTTCAAAAGGGATATTTCTAGACTTGACAAATTTCCCCAATTCTAAGAGTATATTCGTATGATTCTACCGGCAGAAAAACATGATTCTACCGACAGAACAAACATGAGCTATAGCCAAAAGTATGTATGCACGTCAGTTAAAACCTAAACGATTTTAATCGATTTAGAATTACGAAGGATGAAAGAAGTCAGTACAGGAAAGAAGCACAAGTTGTCAAGTGAACAATCGGGAGGAAGGCATAATGACAGTAAAAAATTAGAAGAAAGAAAATCTCTATAGAAAAAGAATCGAAACACACATCAGAGACAAAGCCACTTGAAAATATCGTATCTTTGGGACAGGAGTAAATATGAGGACTCTTTGAACACACTCCTCATTCCCTCTAAAGACGTTGTCTGACAATGTCTGACTGCGATATATGTTTCAAAAGTTTCGGAAGAAAGAAAATATGCTTCGACATAAAAAAATATGCATTTCTATGATAATTCTGATGAAGATACAATGTCTGATTTCTGAAATAAGATATATATGGACATATCGATGAAAATGAGTCTGATGAGGACGATGTTAACACGCCAGTCACAGCTGAAGCGACAAACATTGATCTGTCGCAAGATATTGTAGAAGAAGCCTTTCAAGAGTGTCAGTCGGAATTCGAAAACAAAGTGCGTGAGCTTATGGAGGAAGATTCTGACCTCGGTGAAAAAGAAGCCATGGAAGAGGTTTTTGATGATATGAAAAACTCTTACAGGAAAGCCTTGATGAGATGAATGTTTTCAGTACAAAATTGATTTGGTTTGATGCAATGCAGCTAGATCCACTCTAAAAATCCATTAATCAGACTGTAAATCAACTAATTGATCAAGAGGATTGTCAAGTTTTGGTTTTACTTATGAGATTTTTATCGATATTCTGAGCGGTATTTGTGATAATAAGTTAAGAATCGCTGTACTCCTGGACTTGCTGCACTGCTAAGACTTACTGCAGTATTGGACTTGCTGCAGTATTGGACTTTCTGCACTATTGGACTTGCTGCACTTTTGGACTAGCTACGCTTCTTAGACTTGCTGCGCTTTTGGACTTGCTGCACTCCTTAGACTTGTTGTGCTTCTTAGACTTGTTGCACTCCTTAGACTTGCTGCACTATTGGACTAGCTATTCTTCCTAAAATTGATGCGCTCCGAAGACTTGCTGCACTATTATACTTGCTGCGCTTCTTGGACTTGCTGCGCTCCTTAGACTTGCTGTGCTTCTTGGACTTGCTGCACTATTAGACTTGCTGCGCTTCTTGGACTTGCTGCGCTTCTTGGACTTGCTGCACTATTAGACTTGCTGCACTATTTGACTTGCTGCGCTTCTTGGACTTGCTGCGCTCCTTAGACTTGATGCGCTTCTTTGACTTGCTGCGCTTATTGGACTTGAAGTGCTCCTTAGACTTGCTTCGCTTATTGGACTTGCTGCGCTCCTTCGACTTGCTTCTTTTCTGGGAAGCGGACCGTTCTAAGACTTGCTTCTTTTCTTGGAAGCGGACCGTTCTTAGACTTGCTTCTTTTCTGGGAAGCGGACCGTTCTAAGACTTGCTTCTTTTCTGGGAAGCGGACCGTTGCTAAGGCTCAACTCTTCACTAGAAAGCCGAACGTTTTCTAGACTTGCTGCTTTATTCGGTTCCTTCACTGGACCTGCTCACCAACAAGGAGACTTGCTGAAAATAAGCTTTCTGACAATATATGAAGCTTCTTTCGAAATCAAATTTTTCTTGCTTCTTTTTTTATTTCCAATTTCATTTTATATAAATACACAACGCGCAAACCGGATAGAACGCCACAATTGTGACGTCACGTCAAAACAATAAATAATACAAAATGGCGGACATTTGTGTTTCAATAAAAAAATGGCTATTTTGACAAGGATTATCAGCCGACGGAAGCCACGAAATACGCTATTCTAAAACGACGCTTTAGTTTTGATAAAGTGTTTGGGAGTCATAACATTCCTGATCTACACGGAAGATGAAAAAAGTACAGAAACAACAACAACAACAACAACAAGAAAGCAACAGCAAAAACGGAATCATGGAATGACATACAATGCAGCAGAAACAAGAGCTTGATGATATTAACTAAAATTACTCCGGCTTATGTAATACAGTTATTAATTAAGTAGATCTATATGAATAAAACTTACATTTGCATATTAAAAGCAGTTAATGAGATATTTGTTCACTGGACGAAATCACGTCTTTTCATTGATAGAAGTTGAGGGAAAAACCTTTCAGTTAAAAGTGTATGATACTTTAATTCATGTGTACATAATGTATGTTATGTTTATGTGAATTGAAATAAAGAAAGAATTTGTTATAAGTCGTATTTTTTTCTTATTTAAATTTGTCTACTTCTTAGTATACGATATAGACAATATAAAACAATAAATAGTCAACTATAGTATCAAAACTACTAAGACTTTGTCAAAAATGTGAAAATATGTTAATGTAAAAAAACTAAATATGTTCAATAATTAATATACATTGTGTTTATTTGTAAAGTTTAATAATATATATATATATAGTTAAATTGTTAAGTTTAATAAAATAAAATATTTATGAAAAATAAGTTATGTTTATAAAAATTAAAATATTTTATCAAAAATATAAACAAGAGGGTCTGATGGCCCTAGATCGCTCATCAGACACATCCGAACAATTACCTAGACAAGCATTCTGATCAAGTTTCATGACAGGTGAGTCAAAAGGGTAAACACTAGAGTGTAATCAAGGAGTATCCATATTTGAGCAGTGTGTCCTAGTTTTTTTTCCCAGGTGACCCATATTCGAACTTGACCTTGAAATCATCAAAACAAACTTACAGACCAATTTCCAGGATACTTGGATCAAAACAGTAGCCACTAGAGTGTTAACAAGATTTTTCTATTTTTAGCTCCGGTGACCTGGTTTTTCATGCGAGATGACCAATGTTCGAACTAATACGAGCAATTACCTGGGCAAGCATCCTGACCAAGTTTGATGACAATTGAATAAAAAAATTGACCATTAGAGTGTTTACAAGGTTTTCTATTTTTAGCTCATGTGACCTAGTTTTTTTTATCCAAGATGACCCATGTTCGAACTCATCCAAGCAATTACCTAGGCAAGCATCCTGACCAAGTTTGATGATGATTGATCCAAAAATGTGACAACTAGAGTGTTAACAAGGTATTTCTATTTTTAGCTCCTTGACCTAGTTTTTCATCCGAGATGATCCATGTTCAAATTTATTTGAGCTATCAGCTAGACAAGCATCCTGACAAAGTTTGATGATGATTGAGGCAAAATAAATATGACCTCTAGAGTATTAACAAGGTTTTTCTATTTTAGCTTACTAGTATGTGACCAAGTTTTTCATCCGAGATGACCCATGTTTGAACTCATCCGAGCTATTACCTGGAAAAGCATACTGACAAAATTTGATGATGATTGAGGCAAAAATGTGACCACTAGAGTGTTAACAAGGATTTTCTATTTTAAGCTCCGGTGACCTAGTTTTTCATCCGCGATAACCCATGTTCGAACTCATGTTCGAAAAATGTAACCGCTAGAATGTTAACGAACAAGTGTGGACGGACGACAGACGACGGACATTCAACGATCCTAAAAGCTCATCCTGAGCAAGCTCAGATGAGCTAAAAAAACTGTCCATTAATGTATGTGTTTTAAAGGAGTTTAGTAACGTATATAAATATAAACGCATCGTTATATTTATTGATATTGGAACTACGTAAAAATATATTAATATGGAAAGTTCACACGATTCAAAGAATTTAAATTTGCGGAGCGTGACTTGAAGTGAAGTGTAGACTGATCAATATATACATGTCAGCACAGGATAAACAAAAGGTTATTTTTAGAACACAGTACTCTCATTATATTGTTAACATATAAAAGGGTTAAAGTGTTCCCTATCCGATAATTAAAGGCCCATAAGTTCCCTATCCATCTATTAAAGACCCATACGTTTGAGCCCATAAGTTTTCAAAACTGTGCAATAAGTTTCCCAAATTTGTGTCATAGTTCCCAGATTTTATGAAATTGTGCCATAGTCGCCCCTTCACTACTAATATAGACAATATTCGGGCGAAAAAGAAAATGGGCTGAATTTTGGGATTCTTGTTATTGCACAGTTAATTACAAGAAAAATATGTCAAACATCGTGAAGTTTCGTATCTGAAACTCAAGCTATTTGGAGATGCAAAAGAAGCTATTTCAGGTATATCGCTGTGCATTGAAAATTATCAGGTAGCTTTATCTTTTTAAGAAACGTTGTAAGATAATTGACGTCCATTATCACACACTAATAAATATCAACCAACTAGTAAATAGAACAGCTGATCGAATAATGCAGTCACAGTAGATAAAACAGACCAGAATTTCTGTTTCTGGTAATGATTAAGTCATGAATTCAAAAAGACGTCCTTCTTCATTTGGAAGTGCGTAAAGGCAATATACATGGGTGAATACATAACTGCTATGTTTAAGATAAACAAAGAACTTGTAGTGTAATAATTTCTTATTGGACGAATATCAACTGTTGATATTAAGAACAACGTACATTACTGTTCAGCATAAATGTCCAGAAAACGCCAAATCCTATTTATATGAGTACTATTAAAATACTCACATAAGTGTTCAGGGTGCTCTGCTGTGGTGTATTGGGTGTTTCGGAGGTCTGCGTCCTGTGAACGTTGCCATTGTATTGTTGATCTTTATTCTCGTTCTTCTTCGTGAAACTTTCTGCAACTATACGTAGTGATTCTGTCATATTCGATATCAAATCACTTGTGTTCACTTCTGTGTGTTTTGCAAAAGAGTGCCAACCTGAAAAAATAAATAATGACTTAGTTTTCACAGTTAAAACGACATCACTATTAAAAACGTAACATTGCACAAAAACGGGACCGAGGGAAAAGAAGCAATGTATACAAATAAAGAACGGGTAATATATATGTATTTCGAGTTACTGCAATGAACAATTATTTATTATCAATATACCCGTATATTGATACATTATGTAATTAATTAATAACTTTGATAGTGACCTTCAAACATATAACCAGAGAAGATTTTAGATATAAAGAGGCAATTCGATATATATCCCTAAGGTCTAAACATTCAAACGGAAACATTATAAATAAAATGTGGATTACAAGTAGCAATTAAAAACTTACCGTCGTTTTTTTCTGCTTCTTCAAAAAGGTAAATTGTGGGTGAATGAAATCAAAAGCCTTTTTTGAAATACCATTCTAAAATATATATACAAATATGTATCTCTACATTGGCGATCGGATAGAAAATGCAAATAATGTAAAAATGAAGTAGAATATCTAAAATATTTTTTTTCATTAGATAGTATTAAAAAGAAATCTAAAGTAAATTATGCTCATTCAATGTCAAATTGAGGACTGACTATTATAATGGTCATTGACTAATAATAATCAATGAATAACATAAACTGCCTTAGATATAAGACTGTCCTACTTTTTTATAAATGGAATGTTACCGATAGATTATAGATATTTATGTGGGTCAGATGAAGTTAATAATTATAGAATTAAATACAGAGATAGTAAAAAACATCTCTAATTATTTCAATTTTTACCCTAGCCGCTGTTTAAAAATTTATCATTGGTTTTTGGTTAGTTTGACACTCCGGATCGCGCAGTAAGCCACATTGAATTCGTCAGAGCACAGTTCAAACCACCGCATCGCTTCCTGGGCAGGCTGCCCCAAGCCAGTTTACCAGTATAGTTTGCCTTTACTTTTTTGCAAGGAACTGAAACTTCTGTACATGCCAGAGCAGAGGTACAGTGCGAATTACCGTAGAAAGGATTTCATGATAATCACAACGAAAGTGACCCGAGCCCTCTAGTAGGTTTTGAGTAAAATTTCCAAAATTACTTGTCAATTCAAAACAAGTTTTTGACCGTTTATTTCTGGTTCTCATCCTTGCCCCAAACCATTAAATAACCCCTAATTATTAGTGCAAAATTTGCAAAACATAAAGCACCGGTTTAACTTATTTATATTCCGATTTTTCAAATGTTTCTGGAGTTCTTTGTGATAACTCTGAAGAATGTCAAAAACTCTTTGATAACTTTTGGTTATTGCAGTGTGTTACTTGCGCTCAATCACGGCCACGTTTTTTGGCGTTTATTATCATTCAAATAAATTTGTTAATCCATTACGAAATGCAGTAACGATCCATCCCTTTTTGCCCCACCCCAAACATGTGGAAAAAACCGGTTGGTCTTAAGTGCCTGCAAAGGATAAAATAGTTGATTAGGAACTATCATCTACAGTAAAAAATTGAACCAGCGGCCACTGATATTCAGCAGTATAATGGCTTAAAAACCAAAAAAAACAAAAATGGTCTCCCAAAACGTACACGTTGCTCTTAGTTTCACAATGTTTTAAGCAACCACCTTTCTTAAGCAGACAATATATAGGCATTGCTTCCCTTACCTAAAGGCCTAAGTAATTTGTATCATTTTTATACCATTTAATAAAATAAGTATATTAACCAGGATAATTCCACACCTATGTCTTAAAAAAGTACGATGCATGATAAAAACTCACCCGCGGTTGGCCTCTAACTACCGATCCTCTCGAACAAATTTGAACTGTCCCTCCAGGTTCGGAGCGAAAAACTAAGTTGACTATATATTTGTGTTATCAATTACAGCAAAAAGTACCAAGTTTCCCCTCCACTAAGATAACAAAGGGGAAATTACTTCATCCCAAACATCCGACAGAAAAAATAAAACCATGAAAATACCCCATTTTTGAGTATTTTCAAAGGGGCATTTTATCACAAACATAAATGCCCCCCTACTTGTTTCATAGGCAAGTTCCCCGGCCTCAAATCCGCCAACTTTTTAACAAATGCAAATGAAAATTTCTGATATCTACTGAAGAGTGCAAACTTTGACAGAACAAAGTTAGGTACCCTTGTCCAGTATTACCCTTTTTTTTTTATGTTGCTTTTTATTTTTACATTTTAAATGGAAAATAAAGGCCTAGAGATGTAACACCTTTGCCTCACATTTATTTCAAAATTTCATTAGCATTTTTCGGACCTATTTTATCTTGAATATAATTCAGTTTTACCAACTTAGAACTTGCCCACTGTCATGGCGTCAAAATAGCCCCGCATACCACTTTGTCAGAATCAACAGTGGGCCCATTTTAGAGCTCAAGGACAAACGTCCCTGCCAAACCTAAGCCAGTACCAATTCTAAGTTATGTATTCTACATGCTTCAAATTGAAAAAATGTCAAAATCAATACACTGTGGACAGGTATTCTTAAAGCCCCAATTGAGGGTCAAAATTTTTTTTAGTTGACCTTTGACCCAGTACCCTCAAAATCAAAAGGGGTAATAATGACATACCCTCCATGCCCAAATATAAAGACTGTGGGTAAAAGAATCTGAAGTAATTGGGCGGACAAGCCCTTTTTGAAGTCAAGGCCCCTTGTGACCTTAACCTTTGACTCAGTGTCCCAAAAAATCAATAGGGTCATCTACTAATCATGGACTAACCTCCATGCCAAATATGATGATTGTGGGTCAAAAGAATTCTTAAAATATTGGGCTGACAAAAATTTTTTTTAAAGTCAAAGTCCCTGTGACCTTGACCTTTGACCGGTATGAACCTCAAAAATCAATAAGGGGTACAATCAAAGATCCTCCATGACTAACCTCCGGTGACCCAAAAAATGAAAGACCCGATGGGGTCCAAAGGAAATCTTTAAGTTAATATTTGAAAAACCACCGCTTTTTGAATTCAAAGGGCCGCCCTGTTTGACCCGACCCTTGAAACCTGAACGTGACCCTCAAATTTCAAATACGGGGTCAATTCTAAACATCAACAAAAAAGACTAACATTTCAAGGGCCCAAAAATGAAAGACTGTGGGTCAAAGAAATCTAAAAAATTTTGGACGGACCAAGCATTTTTGAAGTCAAGAATGTTGACCCTTCCCTTTGACCTGGTGACCTCAAAATAAATAGGGAATCAAATTTACCTAATCATGAAAAACCGCCCTTCCAAATATGAAGACTGTTGGTCAAAGGTATCTTAGGTTATTGGGCGGACAGCCTTTTTGAGTCAAGTCCCCCTTTGACATTGACCTTTGACCTGGTGACCTCAAAATCAATAGGGATCATTTACTTTAATCAATGAATAACCTCCTTGCCAAATATGAAGACTGTGGGATCAAAATGAATCTGAAGTTTATTGGGCGGACAAGCTTTTGAAGACATGGTAATTGTGACCTTAACCTTTGACCTGGTGACCCTCATAATCAATAGGCGTCATCTATTCGTCATGGCTAACCCTGCATTGCCCCAAATATGAAGACTTTGGGTCAAAAAGGAATTCTTCAGTAAAATTGGGCGAGAAGCTTTTTGAAGTCAATTAAAGGTAGCTTCCACTGGGTACGACGGCCGAATGGGCATTCAACAAAAAAAAATTAAAATTCACAAACCGATAAATTTTTTTAACCCTGCCCGTGTTAAGGACATTTCAAACAGAATCAGTGACTACATTGATATGTGCTTCTTTGGATTGGCAAGTCGTTTCGAAATAACATATTTTCTCCAACTTTGTGGGAAAAAGCGTTTTAAACACCTTTCAGGTTTTTGCAAATCTGAATAAAAACAACGGTGTCACCCGTGATATTTCTCGGCATGACTAAAAAAGCCCGAAAACCCGGAGAATTTTTTTTGTATCTGGCCCAGCAAACGAAAGTGCCGAGATTAGGTGGAAATTATACCAAACAATCCATAAAATTTTAAAAGCAAAAATTTATGGGGTTGTGTTTGTTAAATTTCTTTGGGTTGTTCAAATATGGGTTCTTGATTGAGAAAAATCTTTTCAAAAGGGCGGATCTTCAATATATTTAAAGCATTAACCATTGTTGTAGTCATTTTGTTTTTTCTCTCCATTACAATTGCATGAATTTTAGCTAAAACGTACGGAGTTGGAAACCTGAAATAACAAATTTTACAAATATTCTATGTTTAATTTGACACTTTCGTGTAATTCTTAAATATTATGATAAACTTTTTTAATGCGTTAAAAAATTTCATTGATATCTAGGTAAAGAAAAAAATTTATTTCCTCCAAATCCCCAGTTGTAAAATGGGTCCCTATTTCAAAGGTCACCTTTTGGTTTATCTGACCCCCCGGCAAAGGAAAAAAACAATTCCGAATACCTTTTTATACAATAAAAATGAACTTGATATTTAAGTTAAAACTCAAACGCACACACAGAATTGTCCTTATTCCAGAGATTTCTCTTTAACTCTTGATCAAAGCACTGAAAAGCACTGGCTAAAATAGAGAATGAATCCGGCCTCATTATAGGCAACTTTTAGGCCTTCAACTTTATTAGTTAAATTTTCTTAAGTATGTCTAGTGCCATATAAATTAAAATTTCTATAAAGAAAAAATCGATCTCCTTTAGCCTAGATAGATCTGAAATTTAATATTTTATCATTTTACAAATAACAAAACTTGCATATTATCCCGCATTGGAATGTAAACCCTTTGTTGATGAGAACCATTACTACGTTTTTCTAGACATTAAAACTATACGGAAAGTTGATACCTGTTTCAGTGTAACATGGCTTTAAGCTCATTATCAAGAAGGTCCCCGGAAAAAAGTTACAAAATCGGGCTCAAAATTAATATTATTATTTATCATTATTGTTTAGCCAGATATTTCCTGAATAAAATTTACTTTCTTATTGGAAAGGCCTCCCGTACCTAAGTGATGCGGTCAATTGAAGCTGTGCTTTAATGTAAAACCAATATAAAAAATAGAAGCTTCCCGGTGTGGAAAAAGAAATTGAACCGAGCGTTATAAGAGTAAAAAAGGAAAACTGGGAATAAAAGACAAAGCCTGGACCCGGCAACGTTCACACGGACGCAGCCCCGATACAGGTCAAAGCTTCCACAACAGGGGTTATTGGCCAAGTGACTGTTGAAAAATAAACTCTCAATAATGTGACTTAATCAAAGTTTTGTTCTTTTAAAACCTTAACTTTCTTTCAAATTTTAAACGAAACAAACAAAATCATCAGGATACTTTGCGCAAGACAAATGTGAAGGGCAAAGGTAAAAAAAGGTTTAACATTTAAAATTTCCCAGTTTAAGATATTATTAACCTCCACATATAAACAACCATTGC
>NW_026855338.1:0-20646 GCF_026571515.1 Ruditapes philippinarum
TCAAAAAAGTTATAAACCGACCCGTACGCTAAAGACCTTAAGCTAACAAAAGGGCCGACACGGAAAATAAAGTGTAAAAGTTTAGGGAAAAATACTGCGGGCGACCTGCTAGCCGAACAAGCTAAACATGCCGAAACAGTGCTCGGAGAATATTTCGGCTAAGAAGGGGGTCCTGAACCACCAGGCACCTTAAGCTTTTCGTAACTTTCCTCCGCTTAATCGTTACAAGATATCGCAATATAATCATTTTAAAAGATATTTATTGATACTGTACATGTTATGTTTTTTTTATATAATGATAATTTCAAAAAAGTCAGTAGGCCTATACGAATATATTTGCCCCGACACACTACCCCCTCTGTTTTTGTTACTTTTTTTTAGAACTTTAAGGGCATGTGCTATTTCAGAATACAGGATTGGTTTGGTACGTACGGGCGTACAGGAGTACGCCTAGTTACGTCCCTAGTAATATCTACAGTCTACGTCACTAATTCTGCGTCATTATTTACTTCATGATATCTTTGAATGTGACAGGTGCCTATATTGGTTAAATTCATATAGTCATTTACCTAAATAACAAAGTTTTCAGGCAATATATTTTAATCTTTGAATGTTTTATTAACCTGTTAATATGTGATATGTTTTTGTCTCTTTGTGTGAAGAACACTTAAAAGTTACAATTGTTTGTACAGTTTAAAGCATTAAGTGCAGACTAAAGAAGAGAACAGTATATTAAGGAGTGTTAATGATTGACAAATAACTTATCTAAATCAATCAAATTGTCATTGCAGTTTTAATTATATTACAAAATTATTAAATAAATAATCATATGGATAAGCTATTGTTTTTGTAAATTTAGCTATATTTATAGTTCTTCATTATTGACTGTGTATAGATCACGGAATGTATTCACTTTAAACTTCACATTTTTTTTGGACATATCTCATTATTTAATTGATATTATATAGAGTATATATCAGGACTTGTTAACTAAGTTAGGTTTTTGACTTATTTAACTTTGTAAAAAAATATATGTCTAGCTCTTTTTTGTTAATGAAGCCCTTTACTTGTTTTTCCCAGCAGTTTTTTTTGGCCTCCAATATACTATAAGAATCTTACCACTGGTGCCGGTACAGATAGGAATATCTACGGCGGGGTAACGATGCTCCTGCCGAGTTTTTCCGCTAAACAGTTACCCGAGGGCTTTAAGATATTCCTATCTGCACCGACAGCAGTCTTTGATTCTTTTTCCTGGCATATTAAATATCAATTATTTTCGAAACACGAATTACGGAAAAACTGATATTTTCATTACGTTTGTGAATGAGCATTCAACCTGGAAAAAATTCAAACTTATAAACTGGCAAAAAAAACATTTCAATTTTGTGAAACAATAAATGGTTTCAAAATACTTTTTTAAATTTTCCCAACCCAACTGGTTAAAAAAAATTTTTCACTAAATGCCCCAAAAGTACATCTTGTTTTATTTTTTAAACATCAGTTGAAATTTTAATTTGTAGTAAATTAAATTTTTTTATTCCCCTTTTTTTTCATTTTGGCTTGTTTTTTACAATGTCTATTCACCCCCATGTTAATTTCCTGAATTTAAAATGTCGTCTCCGAAAAAACAAGTTTTCTGTGCTTTTAAAATTTAATGTTTCGTACACCGGGAAGGGACCTTCCCAATGCAGGGTTTTCAAATCCAAATATGAAAAGGGGAAAAAAGACAAATTGGCAAAAAAGCCCCAAAATACAAAATGGGCTCTACTTTTGGTAAAAACAAAAATTTAAATTGAGCTTTGAAAAATGCTGGTTTGCAACTTGAATTTTCCAAAATAGTAATGGAGATACGGTTTTAAATAATGCCTTGTTTTTAGGGGGCTTTTTGCTTTATCCAGACAAATTTAAGAAATTCACCCCCCCATACTTGATTTTTGTCATTTGGGGCTTGGAAGCGGGTTTTTTCTCCATATTTTATCGGGCCCCTTCCCCAATCTTTCCCTTTTTGGGGATAATTGAAATCCCCCAAATCAAAAAAATGTTTTGGGTTAAAAACTTGTGGAAAAAATTTTATTTTATATTTTTTATATAACATGGATAAAACTACTATTTCTAACTGGATACAGGAACTCAGACAAACAATTTGTGTCTTTCGAGAACTATATAATTCAGACTTTGAAAGTGGAATTTAATAATGTCATTCTTTTGTTTTCACAAACATTGAAAGAAAGGTTTTGTTTGAAAAGGCACAAGGTTTCAACAATCTCGACTTCTTTTCCGACTTAAAAAACAAACCTCGTTTTTCTAAACATTTACTGTAGACTACAAATTTTGGGCCAGTTTTTCTTAACAAGTGGCCCAAGTTTATTATGGGGTTTGAAAACGCCTTTTTCCAAGAGAAACTGAAAAAATTAACCTTTTGGGTTTTATGGAAAACTTTGATCCCTTTTTAGAATCCCAAATTGTTTAGTTTTGTTTTTTAAAACCTGGGCAAAACTCTTCCTTTTTGGTTTTAAAATTTGGGATTAAGGGTTATTTTTATATCTAATTTTCACATTCACAAAAATGTCCCTTTGTTTTACATGTAATGGCCCAAAATTAAAATGGGTTTTAAAAATTTTTTGGGGTGACTAAGGGGCTTTCAAAACATTAAATTGAAATTCAAAAGAAAAAGCAAAGGGTTTTGGGAAATTTTTTAAAAAAATTAAATTTTCGTATCCGATAAAAAATCTGTTATATTTCACATTAATAGGTTTTCATTTTAAAAAATTTTTTTGGGGACGAAAATTTTATTTAGAACCCAAATTTTTTTTACAATTTTTTACATTAAAAACGCGACGAGGTTTTAAAAAAAATAAAAAAAAAAAAAGAAATTTAAAAATTTCTTTCACAAATCATTTCAACAGGGGTTCTAAATAAACAGAAAGATATACAAAAGATTAGTAAGAAATATTCTCAGAAATTAATTGCAAATCTTATTTTGTGCTGTTTTTAGCCCCGTTTTTTAGTGAAAAGGGGTTTGGGAACGGGTTTTTTAATTTTTGCTCATTTTTCCCGAGATAGGGAAAAAAATTTTTTCTGGAAAAATGGGAATTGGCGAAAAGATCCTGGGAAAATTTTTCAAAAAGGGAAGGTTAACCCGGTTTTAAAAATTTTTACAAAAAATTTTCAAAAATTTTTGATCTGTTGAAAAAAAAGGGGAAATTTGTGGTTTAAAATTGGGTTTGACCCAAAAACCTCGGGGGAGCGATTTTAAAAGCTGTTTAAGATCCTTTGTATTAACCTTGATATTTTAGGCCCCGGGCCCCTTTTGTTTACTTAAAATGTCACTGTTTTGTACCAGATTATTTGAATCCTTTCATGTGAGACAGCTATACAGCTATAAAATTGAGGAATGTAGGTGGTTCTACTTGGATGACTGCTCATATCTGAAAAAATAGAGGTACTTCTGGGAACTGTCCTCTACCACTGGTAAAGTTTGAAAATCGCCTTAAATATTATCTTTGCAAATTGGTGAAACTTAAAATCCAAACAACATTATGTAGTAGCATTACTGTATGTTTATATTTGATTTGATAGATATCAATATTTTACTGTTCATTGTTATTTTACTTATCATTGTTAATGTATTATAATGTCATTTGTTGTAGAATAAAATATTAAACATACAGTTATTACCTTCAGTTATGAAAGTAGATTATCAATTTAATTTTAGACTGAAATGCAAGCTACATATGTTTGTATATATCTCCATTATTTTGGAAGGGGAAGCTAAATGGATGGGTACTAGTTATGGAGACAACATAGTTTACTTTTACTGTATACTGGATGGTTGTATTTTTATTAATAAAAAAGAGAGATAAGTTTTTTTTAGAGATTTGAAGAATGAAAGAAGCATGAAAACAAGCGGGCCATAATGACCCTTACATTTTTAGCAATAAAGATTTTTGACAGGTGATATGACCCTATAAGAAGTTAAAAGGTTGTTTGGAAATACCAAATATCAGCGGAGAGGGTTATATTGCAAACAACCATTTATATATAGCCATATAACCTGTCAGAAATTTTTATAACAAATTTATAATACAACAAACATTTTTAGGAGAGAAAAATAACTGTTACAAATGGCTGTATTATAATGCTAATCTGGAAATGAAGGCTTTATATATTTAATCATGTATATGAGCAGGAACAATTATGATTGATATCTATGAATGAAAAGCAGGAGTTACATTGTTGGTCAAAACGGATGTCAAGGAATCGATAATTGCTGTAGAAGTAACTAGTTGCCATGGAAAGTAGATGGTTGTTATGGATTTCACTGTACAAATAGCAAAGCAACAATTACAACAACAAAATTAACATATTCACTTTATTTTCATATTCTTGAAGAAAAATGTACAATTTAAATACAACATTTACTAGTACATCATTCACTTCCTGTCCTTCACAAACATTATTGCTGTTATTTCATGTAGTCGAGGGCAAGAAAATAGTTGAAATTATGAAACACAAAACAATACTTCAAGTTTGACTCTATTTAAAAGCGGTGTTCAGCTTTTAATTTCTGTTGGAAAAAACATTTCTGTTTTGTTTCAAACTTAGTATTTGAATTTCAGTAATTTTATATTGAAAAAGGCATCATTTCACTGTTAAGCCTTCTTCAAAAAACGTCACAAGAGCAATTTATAATGCATCAGTGACATTCGTTTACAAAAAATATAAGATCGAGAAATGAATCAACCACTTTACTAATTTAAATATGGAGAGCCGACTGGTAGATTAGGTATATCGAGAGATTTCCTTATTGGTTTTATTATTAACAAATATCATTTTCCACCTTAATTCTCTTAATTTGACAATGATATGAAACGATTTATCTACATTTAACATATTTAATTATAAGAAAGCGTAAGGCCCATTTAACTATAATGAGCAGACTATTTCAATTTAGTATGTCTAATTATTTAATTATTGTTTTGCTGAAATTTTTAATGAAAATTGCGTTGATGCAAAAGTGTTCCCTATCATTTTTAAACGCAGAGTTATAGACACTTTTATACAAAAATGGGCGGGCAGCTATGTTATAACGTAGCCCAGTTTTGTTTAATTAAAAGAATTTTAAGCTTAATTTTGGTTATGAAAGTTATCTTGATAGTCTGCCTCGTAAATATAGATATTATTTTTGTAGATTAAAATTATCTGTACATCCTTTAAGAATACAGACTGGGAGATACAATAGGAGTAATACACCTCGTGATCAGCGATATCGTTTATGTTGCAATACGTTTGACATAGAAGATGAATATCATTTTATATGTGTATGCTCTTGTTTTAATAGTCTTCGAATGCAGTATCTTAAAAATGTTATTATGTTAGACCATCTATGTTTGAATTGATAGATCTACTTTCAACGCAAAATAAAAACGCATTACGTTGGTTTTGTCGTGACGCGGCTCATTTGTATGTTTTCGCATGCCATGTGACTATGTTTAATCAAATGTTTTGTTAACAAGACGATGTACATATGTATAAGTCTGTAAATAAAATTCTGTTTTGTTCTGTTCTGTAAAATAAGAATTGAATTAAGTATAGTGGTGGATTCACACTAGTTTATCACATATTGCTTTTGGTCTCCCATTTCTATGTATGTTCAAATCTGAAAATAATAAAAAATATATGTATGAGTATTATAGATATACAATGCACTAAATGAAAGTACAGTTGTTAATTTCCTGTGAAAAAAACCCCAAAAAAACAAATGCTCAGAAATGTAGTTGGATTTAAAATATATTCCCTTTCTAAGCATAAGGAAGAAATCCAAGCCACACGAGCATAGTTATTCATACATTATGGTGTAGAAATAAAAGATACCATTAAAAGAGCTACCTTATATATTTGAATATATTGAAAGTTGCTAAACACAGTCTCTTTGCTAAAATAAAAAAAACATCTTTTAATAGCACACAAAGAAAATATGTTTTAAATGCTACACACTATAGGTGACACAATATGAACATACCGTTACATTTAAGAAACTTTTTTTTTTTAAACAAGAGGGCAAACATGGCCCTACATTACTCCCCTGACCCCGCGCAAAATATGACCTCTACTGTGTTAACAAGGTTTTTCCATATTTGGGCAGTGTGACCTAGCTTTTGACTCAGGTGACCCATATTCGAATTTGATCTAGAAATCATCATAACAACCTTCCTGATTTTTCTATTTTTAGCCCCTGCAACCTAGTTTTTGACCAGAGATGAGCCATATTGAACTCGACCAAGAAATCCTTCCTGACAAATTTCCAGAATATTTAGCTCAAAAAGGCAGCCACAAGAGTGTAAACAAGATTTTTCTATTTTTAGCTCCTGTGACCTAGTTTTTTTACCAGAGATGACTCATATTCGAACTTGATTTTGAAATCATCAAAACAATCCTCCTGACCTATTTCCAGGAAATTGGCAAAAAGGCATCCACCAGAGTGTTAACAAGCGTTTTCTATTTTTAGCTCCTGTGACCTAGTTTTTGACCTCAGATGACTTATCTTCGAACTTGACTTAGAAATTATTTAAACAATATTCCTGACAAATAACCAGAATATTTGGATCAAAACTGCAGCCACTAGAGTGTTAACAAGAGTTTTCTATTTTTAGCTCCTGTGACTTAGTTTTTGACCCGAGATGACCCATCTTCGATCTTGACCAGAAATCATCAAAATATCATTGATGGATAAATATATAAACATATGCATGCATTTGTCATGCTATTTATCTGTAACATTGTTTTGTTTTCCATGTTTTTAGAGCTCAATTGAAAGTCAAGTAATTTCATTATTTTGAAATGTGAGATAATTCTTATTATTTGATACGTAATATACGTATGTTTCATTTTGTTACTTTCTTTACTATTTATTGTACATTGTTGCTATTAATTGTTAGTTATTTTGTTATTTAATGCCATATTTAAAACTGAAAAATAATCAGTTATCATATATTCCAGATCAAAGCACAATTGCATACACGCTGTCTAAATGAAGTACTACCATTAGCTTAATGATTAATTTTGAGGTCCAATGTTGAAGTTAAATTTTGATGTTTAACTTGGAGTTTAGATTTTTAAGTGTATACAGCTATGCATATGTATTTATTAACTGTCAATTAAAATGATAATGGTAAGAAATTTGTCTGTAACTCGTATATTAAAAGTGAGTGAGGCATTTGTGAAATCATCGTCGAACCTACTTAAATAGGAGATGAAGTATATATTATTTTATTACCTGTACATTTACCATACTCTCGTTGGGAGAGCAAATTCCACTTTAATCTAGCTTTATTAGAACAGTTGTTTTGTTTATTTTTTGTATTTTTTTCACAATTATGATAATTTCTGTAGACAGTATGTGTTTTATGTCAGTTTGAATCCCTTTAAATAGTTTTTATGTTGTTGTTTGTGAAAATCAATTTTTTTTTATTCATAAGAAAGGTCAAACATATCTTTAATAACGTTTTTAATGGATTTAAGGGCATAACAGAAAATTCCATTCATAATGTGAATGACAATTGTGGACATAATTCGAGAAGTGACGAGGAATTCTATGTTAATACACTAAGTGGTTCTTCTTCTCTTGATCGTGCAAATGCCCAAACACATGTCGGCCCCTCCTAACACCCTGTAAATATAAAAATTGATACCGGTAGTTCGGTAGACATCATTCCTCTAAACAAATTCAATAAGCTTAACATTATTCATCCGCTGGAAGCTCCAGACAGTCGTTTGACCTCATATACAGGTCAGGCATTACCTGTCTGTGGCACGATTAGTTTACAGTTAAGATATAAAGATAAAACAGAACAAACTGTGTATTACATTGTTGATAGATAGCCAATCAATACCTCTCCTAAGTTTAAAATCATTAATTGAACTAGGGTTAGTACAGGTCACATATTCAGTAGAAAACTCTGCTCAAGTAAACACAGCCACTCTCGATAAACAAAGAGTTATGTATGTCAGAGTACTGTGATTTATTCCGAGGATTAGGGAAAGTAAGTTACATATCATAGCAAATGATACTCCTGTAATAAACGCACCTAGACGGGTTCCCGAAGCATTGAGACATAGATTGCAGGATGAACGCCAGCGTATGGAGAAAGAAAGGATTATATGCAAGGTTACAGAACCTACAGACTGGGTAAATTCCTTAGTCATAGTAGAGAAGCCTATAACGGGAAAGCTAAGGATTTGTCTTGATCCTAAAGCCCGACAGCAACTTTAGAACATACTTGGTATTTCTAACTACCTACATAAATTTTCTCCAAACTTAGCCGAGATCACAAGCCCTATGAGATTGTTACCCAAGAAAGACATTGAGTTCATATGGGATGAATCTCAAACTGAGGCATACAACAAAATGAAATCAATCATTACAGGGAGCCAAGTACTGTCCTACCTTAACCCAAAGTTACCAGTAATACTTGAGTTTGACAGTTCAAAAACTTGGGCAGCTGCAACTTTAATGCAAAATGGGGACCCTGTTGCTTTTGCATCCCAAACTTTGACAGAAACCGAGTCCACTGCTTTTACATCATCTGTCCTATTCCGTTGCAGATCCGATTGTGTACAAGTGTGAAGGGTCTCCTTGACAGAAATGTATGTCTGCAAGCTATAGCCTAAGAACATCCGTGAGAACTCCGTGCGTGCGATCCGTTTTTCGCTGTTGTAAAGGTACGTAAACAACAGAATACGCATGAGTCCACTGCTTCGACACCGCTCGTTCGATTTCGTTGCGGATTCGATTTTGTACAAGCATGAAGGGTCAGATTTACAGAAATGTAAATCTCCCAGCACTAGTCCAAGTAAAACGTCTGTCAGAACTGGGCGCGCGCGGCCCATTTATCGTTGTTACGTCCTCATTAATATTTAAACGTAGGTAAAAAAAAACAAGGCGTCTACAGCCACTGCTCTGACACCATCTATCCGATTCCGTTGCGGATTCGATTTTGTACAAGCGTGAAGGATTCCCTTTACAGAAATGTAAGTCTCCAAGCCGTAGCCGAAGTAGGACATCCGTGAGAACTCCGTGCGTGCGGTCAATTTTTCATTGTTGTTAAGGTACGTAAAAAAACACAAGACGCCTACACAGTCACTGCTTCGACATTGCTGTTCGTTTCCGTTGCGGATTCAATTTTATACAAGCATGAAGGGTCACCTTTACAGAAATGTAAGTCTCCAAGCCCTAGCCCAAGTAAAAGGTACGTAAAAAACACAAGACGCCTACAGTCACTGCTTCGACGCCGATCGTCCGATGTCGTTGTGGATTTAATTTTGCTCCATCTCTTGCCCTTTCGCTCCACTACTTTCGAAAAATATCGGTTTACAAATTTAAGAAATCCTTCAGGAGTAATTTATTTTGCACGAAGGACAAGTTCATATTACGGGTCGATAATTTACTCATACACTTTTTCAAGAAATCCGAAAGGTATGACATTTCTATGGTTGGGAAGTTCAATATTCTACAAATCATCGTTCGCTTCGTCAGGGAGAAAAGTTCTCCCGGGCTTAATATAATTTTCTTTTTGTAACAGCTTAGATCATTGGAAGCCTTAATCAATCCTACACGGAACTACATTTTCCGTTTTTCGAAAAAATACAACTTAAATAAATAACAAGACAAAAACATAAACAATACTTACAATTAGGCGTTTAAATCGGCCTTCCGCTCAATCTCGGAAATGCCGTTCGCTCGTTTTACCGTACACCACAATTTTGAAGTGGAGCGACAGTTTGCCGGGCGTGCTACAGCCACTGCTCTGACACCATCCGTCCGATTCCGTTGCGGATTCGATTTTGTACAGGCGTTAAGGATTCCATTTACGGAAATGTAAGTCTCCAAACCCTAGCCCAAGTAAAACGTCCGTGAGAAGTCGGCGCGCGCGGCCCATTTTTCGTTGTTACTTCCTCATTAATATTTAAACGTACGTTAAAAACACAAGGCGTCTACAGCCACTGCTCTGACACCATCCGTCCGATTCCGTTGAGGATTCGATTTTGTACAAGCGTGAAAGATTTTCTTTACGGAAATGTAAGTCTCAAAGCCGTAGCCCAAGAAGAAAGTCCGTAAGAACTCTGTGCGTGCGGTCCATTTTTCGATCTTGTTAAGGTACTTAAAAAAACACAAGACGCCTACAGTCACTGCTTCGACGCCGCTCGTCCGATTTCGTTGCGGATTCGGTTTTGTACAAGCATGTAGCGTCACCTTTACAGAAATGTAAGTCTCCAAACCCTAGCCCAAGTAAAGTGTTCTTGAGAAGTCGGCGCGCGCGGCCCATTTTTCGTTGTTTCTTCCTCATTAATATTTAAACGTACGTTAAAAACACAAGGCGTCTACAGCCTCTGCTCTGACACCATCCGTCCGATTCCGTTGCGCATTCGATTTTGTACAAGCGTGAAAGATTCTCTTTACGGAAATGTAAGTCTCAAAGCCGTAGCCCAAGAAGAAAGTCCGTAAGAACTCTGTGCGTGCGGTCCATTTTTCGATCTTGTTAAGGTACATAAAAAACACAAGACGCCTACAGTCACTGCTTCGACGCCGTTCGTCCGATTTCGTTGCGGATTCGATTTTGTAGAAGCATGAAGGGTCACCTTTACAGAAATGTAAGTCTCTAAGCCGTAGCCCAAGTAAAACGTCCGTAAGAACTCCGTGCGTGCGGTCCATTTATCGATCTTGTTATGGTACGTAAAAAAACACAAAATCCTACAGTCACTGCTTCGACGCCGCTCGTTCGATTTCGTTGCGGATTCGATTTTGTACAAGCATGAAGGGTCACCTTTACAGAAATGTAAGTCTCCAAGCCCTAGCCCAAGTAAAACGTCCGTGAGAAGTCGGCGCGCGCGGCCCATTTTTCTTTAACACAGAGATTACCTTCTTTTCACTATTGTGTTCATTTCACCTAAATTCACCTAAAACGCGAGATTACGACATATTTACAAATAATATTAAAATGCATTAGCCATTTTTGTAGCAAAGATATACTTTGAAAATAATGACCGTGACTTTAATTACATTGAGCTTTTCCACTGCTCGCTACATATGCAATTAAAATATCATGAAAAAGGGCTGTCTCGCACCTCTTTTTTCACTATTCCGATTTCCCATATACCTTTTTAATTCAAGAGCAAATTTCGACATTGAAACATCCATTTAGATATCACAGGTTCTCTCTTAAAACATTTAAAGCTAGGAACACCACAATATTCCCCGATTATTTTAAAGACGATTCTATCCACAGAAATTGAAATATTGCATGTATAGATATTTAGAAACTCACATATTTTATTTAATTACAGATCTGTTTCTTATTTGCAAAATCCACCCTGCCCAATTCGAAACTAATGCTCAAAAACTACATGTATATTCAATTCTAATACAAATGTTTATGTTATTAAAAGGGAGGTAACTTTGCTATTTGATACTTACAAGCAACAGGCCTGTGGGTCATGATTTAATAGAACATTCACCATGCCCATACATTAAATGACCCAGACGAAATAACGATAAATTAAAAGGAGACTGTTTGAAGAAAGCAGGCAATTTATAGTTTTAATATATTTATATAGTCCTTGTTCAAACCGCCCATCCATTCTAAGTAAATTCTTCTTGATTATAATTTCGGATACTTTATTTCCATTTTGCTCCTTTCTGTCTTGTATTTAATTTCTATTTAATTCTAAAAACTCGGTTTTGTATTCTCGATATTTAAGTTTTTGTTTGTTCATGTTTGCTCTTCACTTCGGTGAAATTCTAATAAACTACATAAATTGTACTTCTTTTAAAAATAGTTGCTGTTAAAATTACATTAAACACTCATTCTCACGTAAGTACGACATTTCATAAATTCTAGAACAGAAAAATGTATATTAAATTTTATTCCATTTCAAAATAACACGTATCTCGACATCTGAAATCGACATCCTAGATGTTTCCCTATGGCAGGTTTTCTTGATAGTTCCAGAAAATAAATTTCGTCATTTTCGAGACAATGGTCCTTAAATTTGTGCGTTTGGTTTGTCTATTAGAATAAATTGTCTATCATCTAATGATATGAACATCTGGGGAATGAGAATCAATCATTGAACTGACAAAAAACACCTTTTTAAAAACAACTCATGTAAAGGCATTTCATATCGATTATGTTTAAATCTCATTTTCAAGATGAATAATCTTACAAAGTCCACAGATTTATGCAATGGAGGAATAAGAAAATGTGAAAATTACTGACGAATTCTTGATAGTGACTACTTATTTATTATTCAATTATCAAATGTGAAATAATTGACAATTTATAAAGAGTCGTACATAATTTTTCAATGATCCCGTAAGTGACCCAGTCTTCACATGCTATATTAATGTAATGAAGTGTTAATACTTTCAATAATATATTTATAATGATTTAAGATTAACTTATATTTATTTATGAAATGGTGCAGATATCATTTTGGCAAGATTGAACTGAAATTTGTCAAAAATTGATTAAAAGAGCGTATCAAGTGGTCTTAGAATTTCAACAAAATTGCCAGTTAAGCATATAAATCCAAGCTAGTGTAAAGGATAACAATAGTACAAATCAAAACAAATATTTTTTTCTAATAGAATTATCATTTGTATTGAGAAAATCATAAAATTATAATTTTTTTTCACTTTAGTCATTTACGGGACACATCAATCTTATTACTATTATCTTACAGTTAAACTGCAAAACAATGTACTACATGTTTGTTTAAACAGATATTAAGTATCTAGATAAAATAAAATATTTTATATCAAGTTGCATGAATAGTCATATCCACCCATTTCACTAAAACACCTATGAAAATGTTATAAAGTTCATAATGTATTTATTTAAGGATACATACAAGGAATGAGAGATATCGGAATCAATCACTGTCTTATCTCACCATTATAGTGACAATCACTGTCTTATCGCACCATTATAGTGACAATCACTGTCTTATCTCATCATTACAGCGGCATCAATCACTGTCTTATCTCACCATTATAGTGACAATCACTGTCTTATCGCACCATTATAGTGACAATCACTGTCTTATCTCATCGTTACAGCGGCATCAATCACTGTCTTATCTCACCATTATATTGACAATCACTGTCTTATCGCACCATTATAGTGACAATCACTGTCTTTCTCATCGTTACAGCGGCATCAATCACTGTCTTATCTCACCATTATAGTGACAATCACTGTCTTATCGCACCATTATAGTGACAATCACTGTCTTATCTCATCATTACAGCGGCATCAATCACTGTCTTATCTCACCATTATATTGACAATCACTGTCTTATCTCACCATTATAGTGACAACGGCAAATGACAAAATATTAATGACAATGACAAAAAGTTTATTGATTCAAGGCCTCTGGCCAAAAACAACATATACATATTAATACATTTACATACAATGGAATATAGTACCAGTAAAATTATGTTTAAAAAAATCCTTTTACTATATACTGGTGCACCTTATCATATTTAGTCATGTTCTAACACTTATTAACATTTTTCTTACTCCAAATCCACGGAACACAAACTTTGCCAAATTATCTATAATATTTTCAGTCTGACAACTCATTAAGATTATTTGGATTAACAAAATATTTGCTTGGTTAGTATTTTGATCTTATATTTACATATGCTGTACATACCATTACAAAATGATCTGTTTCTACTGAAACTTCACATAAATTACATACGCTCAGATCTTTCTCCCTGTCTATAGCTACCTCTTTCAATATTAAAATCATGTGATGAAGTACGTAATTTTGCCAGTGCATTTCTAAATTTACGAATTAAAACAACATATAAATATGTCCCATGGATAAACTTAGATTTGTACAATTGATATGAATCTAACTTTCTACTTTGATTAATTTTTTCCTGCTAGTTCTGCCTGTATTGAACTCTCATTCTGTCTTCATAATTTCTTATCATTATTATTTAACTCCCTAGTTAACCTAACTACGAAAGCCTAATAGTGTCAAATAAAATAAAAAAAATAAAAATGCAAAGGCGTTATAACGCGAATAAAGGCATTATTACGCGAATCAAAAGGCGTAATTACGCAAATCAAAAGGCATAATAACGCGAAAAAAGGCGTAGTAACGCGAATAAAGGCATAGTAACGCAAATCAAAAGGCGTAGTAACGCGAATAAAGGCGTACTAACGCGAAACAAAATGCGTAATAACGCAAATCAAAACGCATTATAATGCCAATTTTATACCATACTTATACTTATCAAATGGCCTAGTAACGTGAGAAAGGAAGAACAATATTGATCTGAATTTATTGCTCAAGATATAAACTCGTATAGAATAATATAATATACATTTACAATAACTATCATTCCATTTGCGCAGTAATATTGCAAATCATTTGTAATAAACTAATGAAGACTCTTTGATATTTGTCAATATAAGGTGACTTGGAGACTTAAAGGTCCATTGGGTTATATGTCAATACAGTTACTCTGAATTCACATCATTGATTTTACACATATCACTATAGTAAATGAATTTCTATTTTTTCTTATATCTTATCTTATTTTATATGTGCGTCATATGTTCAATTATCTACGGATATGTCCTGTATAATTACTTAATAACCTGTAGTATCTTTAAATTATGCAAATGTCGTTCCTAATTACGCTATAGGTAATTGGCTATAGGTAACAAGATTTGGAAAAACGTAAGGTATACGTAAGTCACATTAGGGTGAAAGTATCTCTAATTATTGATAGGTTACTGTTTCTGTTAAGTTTCAATTATAGGAGACATTGTCTTCTTTGTCTTTATTGAAAAGTATCTATAGTTGGGTGATAGTAACCTCTAATCTCACGAAAGCATTTCCTAATAAAAGATTAAAAAAATCAGACTGACGTATCCGTACAGAATTTAAAATAAAACGTACATCTTGATCAATTCATTTAAATCAACATTGTTCTTCCTATCTTACATCACAACGCCACGGTTTGGAATTTATATGGTATTAATTTAGCGTTATAACGCCTTTCGTTTTGCGTTATTATGCCTTTTTGTTCGCGTTATTACGCATTTATGTTCGCGTTATAACGCCTTTTGATTCGCGTTATTACGCCTTTTGTTTCGCATTATAACGCGAACCGAAAGGCGTTATAACGCGAATTGAAAGGCGTAATTACGGGAATCAAAAGGCGTAATTACGCAAATCAAAAGGCGTAATAACGCGAAAAAAGGCGTAGCAACGCAAATAAAGGCAAATATACGCGAATAAAGGCGTTATAACGCGAATAAAGGCGTAATAACGCGAATCAAAAGGCGTAATAACGCGAATAAAGGCGTAATAACGATAATTAAAAGGCGTAATAACGCCTTTATTTGCGTTATAACGCGAATCAAAAGGCGTAGTAACGCCTTTATTCGCGTTATAACGCGGAACAAAAGGCGTAATAACGCGAATTGAAAGGCGTTATAACGCGAATCATAAGGCGTTTTAACGCCTTTATTCGCGTTAAAACGCGAATCCAAAGGACTAATTACGCGAATCAAAAGGCGTACTTACGCGAATAGAGGCGTTATAACGCGAATCAAAAGGCGTAATAACGCGAAAAAGGCGTTATAACACGAATCAAAAGGCGAAGTTACGTGAATAAAGGCATTATAACGCGAATCAAAAGGCGTAATAACGCGAACCGAAAGGCGTAAGAACGCAAAACAAAAGGCGTTATAACGCTAACTTAATACCATATAAATTCCAAACAGTGGCCTAGCAATGTAAGATAGGAATAACAATGTTGATCTAAATGCATCGATCACGTTTTATTTTCAATTCTATACGGATACGTCCTCAGGCCACAGTCTGATTTTTTAAATCTTTTATTAGGAAATGCTTTCGTCAGATTAGTAGTTAACTATCATCCGACTATTGATACTTTTCTACATAGACAAAGAAGGCAATGTCTCCTATAATTGTGACTTAACTGAAACACTTTCCCCCATTTAAGCATACCTATCAATAATCACCTTAATGTGACTAACTTATTCCTTACGTTTTCCCAAATCTTGTTACCTATAGCGTATTACCTATAACTTAATTAGGAATGGTTTTCACATAATTAGAAAATACTAGAGGTTATAAGGTAATCAAACGGGATATATCCGAAGATAATTGAACATATTACGCACATATAAGGTAAGATAAGATAAGATATAAGATAAGATAAGAAAAGAAAAGAAATTCATTTACTATAATGGCATGTGTAAAATCAATGATGTGATACATGTGAATTCAGAGTAACTGAATTACGTCCAGTCCAATGAACCTATAAGGCACCAAGTCACCTTATATTGGCAAATATTAAAGAGTCTTCATTAGTTTATGACAAATAGTTTGCATTATTACTGCGCAAATGGAATGATAGTTATTGTAAATGTATATAATATTATTCTATACGAGTTTATATCTTGAGCAATAAATTCAGATCAATATTGGTTTTCCTATCTCGCGTTACCAGGCCATTTGATTAGTATAAATATGGTATTAAATTGGCATTATAATACGTTTTAATTTGCGTTATAACGCCTTTTGGTTCGCGTTACTACGCCTTTATTCGCCTTACTATGCCTATTGATTTGCGTTATTACGCCTTTTGTTTCGCCTTATAACGCAAATAAAGGCGTTATTACGCCTTTTAATTCGCGTTATTACGCCTTAATTCGCGTTATTACGCCTTTTGATTCGCGTTATTACGCCTTTATTCGCGTTATTACGCCTTTTGATTCGCGTTATAACGCCTTTATTTGCGTAACTTTGCCTTTATTTGCGTTGCTACGCCTTTTTTCGCGTTATTACGACTTTTGATTTGCGTAATTACTCCTTTTGATTCGCGTTATAACGCCTTTATTCGCGTTATTACGCCTTTTGATTCGCGTAATAACGCCTTTATTGCCGTTATAACGCCTTTGCATTTTTATTTTTTATTTCAATTGACACTGTTAGCCTTTCGTACCTAACATATTCAAAACAATTTGTATATTTAGTAACTATGTAATATTAGTAGCCCAGTTTTTTATTTCAATCCTATCATATATAAATAGATAATAACACTGTTTCACATATCGATCTTTAGGTAAACTTAATATCTTAAACCAATATAATAAGATATATGTGGAAGTCGTTATGTACAATGGAAAACGGCCACAATCACCTAGAACTGATGCATTTGATAGTTTAACACACATGTATCTTTAACAAGAATAATTATGTACTATTTATATACTTTGTATGTTCAATTTACCCACATAGTTCAGATCCAGAACAGAACAGAACATATCTTTATTAACTCAAGTTACATAATATAACACATGAGTATACATAACAGTAATGAATATTTGTTAATCTTAACAAATGACATGATTTTCTTTAATATTTCTTTGCACAGTACAGTGTTGTTTTAGATATTTGTAAAGGCAAATTAATAATTACCATGAGAAATGAATAAAAACAACAAACAAACAAAAAACAAACAAACAGCTACCGGATAGAAATGATAGAAATGCGAAGGCGGTAAATGATACGTCATTGTTTGCATACGTTTCCTAACACGAGGTCCCGCTAAAAAAGTTTTTGCACTATTTAGGTCAATCAATACACAAAATGGAAGTTATTACTGAATGACAGTGTACAGTTACAATTCTACCGTACGTATTAAAAATTCAATAATTATTAAATTAACGATGGAAGTTGGAGGTGAACACAAATATTGTTATTCAATTGAAGCGTTTCTGGAGTAGGTATGGATTAACATTTACTTAGCACGTGTTTCGAGCATAAGCTTAAGGTGAGAAAGTTCATTTTTAAGTACGCAAATCAAGCAGCATTTCAGATCTTTGCTTGATTTCATGTATTCCAATAATAAACCGACATAGGAAAACAAAAACAAAACAAAAAGCAAATCAGAAATAAGATCTGTTGCTATTGTTGTGCATACATGTAGGCCTATACAAGTATATTATACTGTATACAGCATCCATATCATAACATTGGAACTTTTTTGTATCAATTATGAAATATACATGTTTTTAAATGTAATTTATTTTTAAGAGGTGCAAATGTATGAATGGATGCCATAGAATGTATTCATGATTATTTCACACAATCTCAAAGGTATATATTGATACTGAAACTAAGATACTTTTCGTAAAAATTAGACTGAGGCTATGAAAATCTGATTTTTATTTTGTTTTTATTGTATAAAAGCATAATTATGTTGAAATTATAAGAAAGAAATGCCCTTTAATGAAACGGTAGCTGTTTGTACTGTCAAAAGCTCAAAATATTATAAAATGAACGTATGCGAAAGTAATGTACATGAAATAGAGCGATTGCGAAAAGAAAAAGAAAAATATTTTCTTCATATATGTATTTTGATCAAAAAGAATTCAGTTTGTCATTTAATGATCAGTGCAAATACGATATCCAGAATTTTATGTTCTTTACAAGACAATAAACATTTGTACAGCAAAACTCTCAAAATAAAAGATCTATTTCTATATAAAGTTTATTGAAATGTATGTATTTTGTTATCAAAAGATATCTAGAAATAAAATTATGAAAACAATAGCTTATAATTATTGTTATAAGTACATTATGCACGGAGTTACGGACCCACTTATGCACGTTAATCAAAGCAGAAAAAAAACACACTAGAAAATAATAGAAAGATCACGTTACGGAAATAACCTTAGCATCCAATTGTGTAAACGTTAGATAAAAAAATAACCACTGTTAAAAATTGTTTCACCAATTGTTTACATTTTTGTATAAAGTAATTAGGATAAATTTCTATTAATTTCTATTAAGGAAGCGATAGTATTTTACTTGGGAAATCTACTTTGTATGCTGCTGGCGGTGCCCCTCAGTTGTGTGTATAGGTCATGTTTATTGCTACATGCTAATTGTGATGACACTTTTTGTGTCAGTTCCTGTTTCTGTCTTCTACGGTTAGTTTTTGCCCCCTTTTCCACGTAGTACGACCATCTGATCCCCGCCATGTACCCCTGTCCATTTCTGGCCATTTATATTCTTGTTGGTTTCTATGATTTCATATTTTGAGTTGTTTATGTAATAGTGGTCAGGTTCTAATGAGAATCAATGCTTTACACGGAGACCAAACGATCACAAATTATAACTGTGGTAAATTCTCAGGGCTCAGTAGATTTATATATAAGTGTCACTATATAAAGATGATGGACTAAACAACAACAACTAGTAAATACAATTTCAATCAATGCTTTTATTATATAAGTAGCCCTAACAAATTTAATAAGTATACTAATCAAATGATATTTAGTTTTATATTAAGAATAACTCTACTTATTATTGAATTAAGATTATATTTATGATATATTTTATATGAGGTCGATTACAATAAACGTAAACGTTTGTTCAGGACTAAGTCCAGTTTAATGTTTCAAGGCTAAGCCTTGTTGTACCTAGAGTACTGACCAGACCTAACCTAGCTAACATTGCCAAAGTCAGCTAATTTATACAATTCGGTATTCATTACAACAATTTGATTGGTTGAGAATAATATTGTATATACCATGCAATAAGTATGAAAGATAGTAACTCATAACTTATAGATTAACTGTTAACTTAGATTACCGTAAATACCCATCCTATTACATTTATAATAAAGCCCCAGGGTCTTGCTTTGCCCTTATGCCCTCTCCCGTTTTAGTTTGGTATCCTACTGACCTCCTTGGCGGTGGTCCTGTGTTCTGGGGTTGGGTTTGGGTATGAGTTTTTTTAATGCCGCCCTCCGGATTCGTTTTTCATCCTTGTTTTCACATTTTAAACAGCCTTCTTGTACCAGAAAACCTGAAAGAAAAAATACTTATTCATGTCCATAAGAAGAGAGAAGAAAATAATAGTAATTACAGCGGCCTTGTTGTCACAAACAATTGTGTGAAATTGTTGTGAGCATATCAAAAGAACGGATCATTTGATAGAATCTTTAGTGATAAAAAGAGGGTTTATCAAATTCTGCTTCAATGAGGTCAGAAATTAACTGAACAGAATATTCTTTCAATTGAAAATCCAGTCATTATCAAAAGACAAACCAGGAGTTTTTTTTATCATTTTTGTAGAATATTGGCTCTTTTGTGTTCTTTTGTATTTTATAAGCTCTTTTGAGGCCTATTTAGGTTTCAGTCTGTTTTGTGGCAGCTCTGTGATGAAATTCACTGGGGCGAAGGGGGATAAACTCGGAATGTTAAAGTCTAATTTTCGTTCACAGAGTTGTTTGGCTATTTCTAATGTGTTCATGGTACACGTTATTTTACTACGACTACATACTTAATGCTGTGACTAGAAATCCTAAAGCTGTCTGTGTTTTAAAATTGTACATGTATAATCACTCTATTCAATGAATTTGTTTTCTAAAACTGTAAATTTTATACGCTAGTTTTTTCGAATAAACAATAAAAATCAGGAATAAAATACAATGAGTGTAGAGATTCTCTTCAAATTTTGTCTTATATGTGCTTTTGTTTTTGCGTGTACAGTAAATGAAATATAACCGTCTCGTTTAC
>NW_026855339.1:0-11434 GCF_026571515.1 Ruditapes philippinarum
GATAGAACAAACTCCCCATTTGCAAGGAATGGGAATTATCTCCCATTTATAAGGAATTGGATTTTTTTCCCATTTATCAAAATAGGATTTTCTTCCCATTATTAAGATGGGTGATTTCACCCATGGTTGCGTTTCACCCATAATGAAAATGGGAGATTATAAAAATATTTTTATATTTCGATCTATATTTTTTAGGAAGGAATATCTTAAGTCAAGATTAGTGATTTCTTTTTAAAAAATAATGGTATATAAATTTTTTTTAATTCTCCCGTGATTTTTTTCTCCCATTCTCGTAAAGAGGAAATGAAACCCACGAAACTCCCACTGGGAGACCAAATCCCCAGTGGGGGAATCGAAAAACCCCATGGGACGACCAACTTTGAATGTCTCCCCTGCATTTAATTTTAAGGGTAATCGTCATTT
The DNA here is from genome assembly GCF_026571515.1 of Ruditapes philippinarum. Taxonomy (NCBI): domain Eukaryota; kingdom Metazoa; phylum Mollusca; class Bivalvia; order Venerida; family Veneridae; genus Ruditapes; species Ruditapes philippinarum. The sequence goes on from NW_026855339.1 coordinate 424, forward strand.
TAAAGGCCAGGTTTTACTTGACTCTATCTCTATTATTGACCGGTCTTTATATTTTTTCTCTAATCAATTTAAAAAAGGTAGCTGAGTTTGCGAAAATTCCGGATTTGCAAACTTATTCCGGAGACTGTTGTAGATGAGCTACGCAATTCGCTGGTCAGTGATTTCCAGCAAATATTACGAAAATTTTCAAACAACATTTTTTAATTATAATTAATTAGTAACATAATGGTCAAGTCTACTATAACGGTGTAAAACAGATATCATATTGTATTTATCATCTTTCAAGTGTGTAAATAAAAAAACTACTAATTTGCCAACTGTCAACTTAACGCAGTAGGTAAGACTGTCAGTTAAATTTTTATTTGAATATCAATGCAAGGCATGTTCGATTCGCAAAACTTATTTCTGTATTAAAGAATATTTTTATTGTGTTGTGTTATTTTTTTTATTTACTTCTCATTTCACTTTTTCTTTTGTTTTCAATGTATACAAGAAAAAAAAAATTATAATCTGTATATTAAAATTATTAGATATTGTAACAAAACTACCTTGATATCCCAATTCATTTGCATATATCATAAAATTGATAAAATAAGGAAAGAAAAATGTTAGACAATTTCTTAGGCTCGAACTCGTGGTAAAATTTTAAGTCGTATCGTTTACCAACAACTTTACCAAATTTGCCATAAAGTTGTTTTAAATGGTACTTCTTATCTTGTATTATATTCTCTTCTTCAAAAAAGCTGTTTTACCTATTATCCCGAGATGATAATTTGGTTCTAACGGTACTTGGGAAAGTCCATTAAAGGGTAAGTCTGCATATCATCGGAGATTGAAAGTGTCAACGACTATTATAGTATAATTTCTAATAAAAATGTGTACCATCGTAGTGGTTAAATTGGTAAATCAGGGTCACTGTAACCTCTTATGAAATGCACTCACAGGTTCGAAACCGACGCTCATACATGACATAGTGATGATGTTATTTTTTTTTTTTCTTTTTCTTTTGTCTGTCTTTTGTATGATCGTTTGAAAATACTTTGTTCTTCCCAATTTCTTTTTCTATTTTTTTTGTTATTTGTTTCTTGTTCCCCTCGGTTTAAAGCAAACTGCTACATGTCAAGTGATTAATTAATTAATTAAATTTAGCAATTTAAAAATCAAACTATTTTAAACGCACTACGATTACGAAATATTTATATCTTGAATATATGGATCAATATATAACATACTTAACTTCATTATATTTTTACATTTATGATGATGTCTAACTGTACACAAGTGCATATCAAGCCGTGTCCAAAAAAACAACAACATTGAGGCATCAATGATGGAATTCGGTAGTTTCATATAATATAACCGGTTTATTTGTTATAAGTCGATATTACTAGTAATACATGTATCATACAAATACTGTACATCTTTTATGAATATTTCAACATAAATCGTTTACCATTTAAGTAGTAATTTTATATGATACCAGATCTTCAATATATGGATCCAAGTAAGTCATGAATGGAACCAGATGCTATTATATGAAACCGAATTATCAATATATTAAATCAATTTTACAATATATGAAACTAGTTTATCAATATATGTAACCGAAGTAGCAATATAAAAGTTGATTTTCACATTATATGATACCAGTTCTTCAATATATGATACCAAAGTAGCAATATATTGAACCAAAATGTCATTATATTGACGGGACTTTTTTACAGGCTGTATTCTATCCTTGCACCGGTATTACAGTCCTTGTTTAAAGAACATCGTGCTTCACTTACTGCATACTGACTGCATACTATAAGGAAAAAATATTTGAAATTAACGTCACATTCACTTAAAATGGGCTGGGCAGGCAAAACTTATCGTTATATATGTAGGAGTTGTATGTCATAATTTAAGCTATTGAGTCGTACTGACCATTAACAAAAACATGTTTAAAAAATAAGTTCATCTCGACCTTTACCTTTGATAAAAAAAAGGCAGTGCCAGAAGGACACATCAAGGTTAATCTACTGACAAAGTTAAAAAATAACTTGTCAAATAATAATTGATTTCATGAAAAAGTTTATGCATTGTAACCCAGTGACCTCGGTCTTTGACTTGTTGACTTGAAAATAGGCTATTTTGGTTCCATATAATGACAATTGCTATCATAGAATGTAACATCAACTTATATACTAGCTGCTACTTTGGTTCGATACATTAATAAAATGGTTCCATATGTTGTAAAAAAGACTTAATATAATGATAATTCGGTTTCATATAAGGGCATATTGAATATCTGGTATCATATAATGTGACAATTAACTTATATATTGATACTTTGGCTCCATACATTGATAAAATGGTTTCATATATTGTAAAAATGAATTAATATATTGATAATTCGGTTTCATATAAGGACACCTCGTTCCATATATTGTTACTTTGGTTCCATATATTGAATAATTTGTATCATATATTGTAATAACCAACTCATACATTGATACTTTGGTTCCATACATTGATAAAATGGTTTCATATATTATAAAAATGAATAAATATATTGATAATTTGGTTTCATATAAGAACACCTTGTTCCATACGTTGTTACTTTGGTTCCACATATTGAATTATTGGAATCATATATTGTAATAACCAACTCATATATTGCTACTTTGGTTCCATACATTGATAAAATGGTTTCATATATTGTAAAAAATGATTTACTATATTGATAATTTGGTTTCATAGAAGGACACCTGGTTTCATACATTGCTACTTTGGTTCCATATATTGAATAATTTGTATAACCAACTCATATATTGCTACTTTGGTTCCATACATTGATAAAATGGTTTCATATTTTGTAAAAATGAATTAACATATTGATAATTCGGTTTCATATCAGGACATCTGGTTCCATACATGGCTACTTTGGTAACATATATTGAAGAATTGGAATCATATATTGAGAAAAACAACTTATATATTGCTAACTCGGTTTCATACACTGACAGTATGGTTTCATATATTGTTACTGTGGATTAATATAATGGATTCCGGTTAAATAAGAAGGTGTTTTCAATTCATATATAGTCGAAGTGAACTCATATATTATCCAAATGGTTACATAAATTGAAAAAGAACAATATCAGACAGCCATGGGTTTCCATAAAATCTGCTATAAAATGATATTTATCGGCTGCTTTTAAATTGGTCAGATGTCACTGGGTCATTAAAGATGTTATCGCATGGTTTGGAACTTTTCATTTGTTCTTACTTACCCATTATCAATGAGCATTTGAAAACTGTATTGATATATAACAGTACAATTTTTTCATTGCTTCAGATAGGAAAAAATCTCGAATGATATATAACAGTTGATTTTTTTTGCGCACAGGTCTGTTATATAACAATGAATTTTTTTTTACAGAGGCTCCAATTGGGCAATGGTACCGAACATTCCCAGTGGCAAAAATAAAATAAAATAAATTAAAAAAGGTACATTCGCTGAAATAATTATTTCCACTGAAAAAAAAGCTCTTTAACACATTACTTCATGAGCATTTTGTGAAAGGGATACGGACAAAAGCACGCCCCGGACGAAAGCCCCTACCCCGTCTAAAAATGACAATGTGAACAAAAGCCCCCACCCCTTCACCCCCATGAAATTAACACATAGGACAAAAGCCCCCCATAAAAAAGTAAGGTAGGACAAAAGGCCCCCCCATGGTCAATCAAATTTACATATAGTGTATTAAAGTTGTGTTTTTTATGTGTTTAAAAGGAATGTCAGACATAATCCCCTTCGGACAAAATCCCCTTCACCTACCCGGACAAAATCCCCTTCATGGGTGGACATAATCCCCTTCATTTTTTGCAAGGCTGGACAAAATCCCCTTCACTACCCGGGAAAAATCCCCTTGTTTCATAGGTTTCTAATGTATTATTATGCTCCATAAAAATTGATGAATAATTTATATTATACTCCCTAAAAATTGATGAATAATGAACTTTTGTTTTTTTATTTATAATTATGTAGCAATAGTTACCTTTATTTAGTTTAGAAGTTTTCATTAAAATTATGGTAAATTATCAACTGCATAACACGGAAGACGGACAAAACCCCACCAGTTAAAACCCCACCACTCAAAATTTTCGTTGTTCTCTAACTTTTGGTGGGGGTAAGGATCACTTACGTCAAGGTCAATGGTGCTAAGAAAAGATGTTTATAGTTTTGTGCTTACAGCCTTCATTGCAAAATGTGCATTGACTACATTGACAAATATACAGGTTCTGGTATTTAAGAGATATTATTGGCTTATATAAGTATATACGTTACATTTAAGCAATATATCTGTATGAATTACATGTATTACTTAACTAAGGTGTTGTAGCGAGATAGGTACATAGTTTCGTTGACCAGTCTCATATTATCTTTAATGTATGTATTATCTTTTTAATATGTTGTTCTTCATTAAAATTTAAAACAAAACCCAGTATTTGCTCATTATTTAAAAGTATTAAATTCTAGTATTGCAATTTTATCAGACAGCTATTTTCGCATCAACGGAATCGGCAAATGTGTTGGAAGAAGGTAAGAATTCCTTACATGCCTGCGTCATATAGACAATACACAGGTATGTCACAAACAAGTAATGTGACATTTTAGATACCCCCTTTTCAAGACTATAAAGCCGCAATTTTTAACCAGGTTTTCCGAAGGAAAAAACTGGTTATTAGATTGAGGTATGTCGGCGGGCGGACGGGCGGGCGGGCTTGCGTAAACAATTTCTTCTGTGCGCAACTCCTTCTACATTTCTCAACAGATTTTGACCAAACTTTCACAGAAGCTTTGTCATCAAGTGCCCTGGCGCATATTGTCGGGGTTTTGCGATTGGATATTTTTTTGACCTAATTATGGCCCTTTGTTTTTTTTCCTTACATAGAATATATAGTGAACAATTTCTTCTGTGCCCAACTCCTACATTTCTCAACGGATTTTGACCAAACTTTCACAGAAGCTTTGTCATCAAGTGCCCTGGGGCATATTTTGGGGGTTTTGCGATTGGATATTATTTGACCTAATTACGGCCCTTTGTTTTTTTCCTTATAAAGAATATATAGTGAACAATTTCTATCGTGCGCAACTCCTCCTACATTTCTCCACGGATTTTGACCAAACTTTCACAGAACCGTTGTCACCAAGTGCCCTGGGGCATATTGTCGGGGTTTTGCGATTGGATAATATTTGACCTAATTATTGCCCTTTGTTTTTTTCCCTTATATAGAATATATAGTGAACAATTTCTTCTGTGCTGAACTCCCTCTACAATTCTCAATGGATTTTGTTCAAACTTTCACAGAAGCTTTGTCATCAAGTGCTCTGGCGCATATTGTCAGGGTTTTGGTCGGGGTTTTGCGATTGGATACTATTTGACCTAATTATGGCCCTTTGTTTTTTTTTTTCATTATACAGAATTATCAATATAATTATAGTGAACAAATTCTTCTGTGCTGAACTCGTCCTACATTTCTCAACGGATTTTGTTCAAACTTTCACAGAAGCTTTGTCATCAAGCACCCTGGCACATATTGTCAGGGTTTTGTGATTGGATAATTTTTGACCTAATTATGACCCTTTGTTTTTTTTCCTTATATATAATATATAGTGAACACTTCTTCAGTGGCAGTTCCTCCTACATTATTCATGTTTTACATTGCACATAGTTACATTGTTTGTTGCTTGTATTTGTATTTCAAATACAACATATTTATCTACAATGGTGATAATTGAAAACCTGGTTTCATGGCATTGCCATGTTTCTTGTTTTACATTTTAAAAGGGACTATTCAAATAAAATCCATTACATGTAAAAATTTAAGACTGTCCAAAATGCTTGTTTTGACTAAATAACCATTAATTGACGTTTCTACAACATTAAAATTGGCCGCTGGGCCGCCAACTTCACAAAAATGACAAACTTAAAAAAATCTCTGAAAGTGATTTTTTCTTTAGATATATCGTTTAAATAACAATAATTATCTTTAAAACTTCATTAAATGCCGTTTTATTGTTAAAAAAACATTTTTACAACATTAAAATTTTTGGCTGCTAGGCCGCCAGGCCGCCAACTTCACAAAAATGACAAACTTAAAAAAATCTCTGAAAGTGATTTTTTCTTCAGATATATCGTTTAAATAACAATAATTATCTTTAAAACTTCATTAAATGCCGTTTTATTGTTAAAAAAACATTTTTACAACATTAAAATTTTTGGCTGCTAGGCCGCCAGGCCGCTAGGCCGCCAACTTCACAAAAATGACAAAATTAAAAAAATCTCTGAAAGTGATTTTTTCTTTAGATATATCGTTTAAATAACAATAATTATCTTTAAAACTTCATTAAATGCCGTTTTATTGTTAAAAAAACATTTTTACAACATTAAAATTTTTGGCTGCTAGGCCGCCAGGCCGCTGGGCCGCCAACTTCACAAAAATGACAAACTTAAAAAAATCTCTGAAAGTGATTTTTTCTTTAGATATATCGTTTAAATAACAATAATTATCTTTAAAACTTCATTAAATGCCGTTTTATTGTTAAAAAAAACATTTTTACAACATTAAAATTTTTGGCCGCTAGGCCGCCAGGCCGCTAGGCCGCCAACTTCACGCCGCTAGGCCGCCAGGCCGCTGGGCCGCCAACTTCACGCCGCTGGGCCGCCAGGCCGCTAGGCCGCCAACTTCACGCCGCCAGGCCGCTAGGCCGCCAACTTCACGCCGCCAGGCCGCCAGGCCGCTAGGCCGCCAACTTCACACATCTCGTTTCTCAAGTATTCAAACATTGTTAAGCATACAGATCTTCCAATAAAATTTGTACAGAAATAAATACCATCAGACATGTTTGAATTTTTTTTGAAAATCAATTTTGATAAGAAACACACACACAAAAATTGTTTTAAAATGAATGCATGTAAAGGCTGCAGTGTCTTTCATTTCGGAAATTTATATGAAAATTCGATATAAATACATGTAAAGGACGTTGATTTGTTGTTCCCGGTAAAAACAATTGCATTATAATTGCCTTGTTCTTAACTTTCTTAACTTGTTTTTATCGTATTATTGACATATATTGTATTTGCAATGCAACCTTATTCGTTTTTTAGTTGATTAGAGAAAGATTAGAACCACAAAACAAAATTTGCTTGCCATGGAAAAATAGTAATGCATATAAGAGCAAAAAAAGCTGGGTGAGTGACTAGTGGCAAGGATGTATCTATCTCATCTAAACATTATTAATACGAGTCAAACTCAGGTCAAAACAAACTTAAAAGATGTTATTTAGGAAATAGATATCAATTCTGAGTGCATTGTTGTAAAATAATGCACGGTTTGAGTTCAAATGCGTAGTAATATAATCACGAAGGCCGATAGGCCTGAGTGATTAATTACAAAGCATTTGAACGAAAAACGTGCATTATTATACAATAATGCACAAAGAATTAATATCTATTTCCATTCTAACACGTCAAGAAAAAATATAATTATTATCATAATGTTGGACTTTATGTTTGGTGGTTATATTTGTTTTCGCCTCAGAGTTTCCAATAGAAACGTTCTTTAAAGGCTGTTCCAGTGGTATGAAAAAACTGTCGTTAAATCTTCCGTATGTAGAAACATTTTGAGAATAAACGAATTTTGAAAACGTTGATAAAACTTTGTTTGTTTATTTTATTTCACTCTCTAATTTTTCAATCGAAATAAAAATTATTAAAGGTAAAATATATGTAAAACTTAACTCGTTTGCGACATTAAAATAGCGTACTTGATTTGATTGTTTTGCACGTGCTGTTTGGCGCTACATTGTGACGTCACGTAAACAATACTTTAAACGTCTGACAGCGTTAACGACTGAATAAAAGATATTGGTGTTCGGATTTTATTTCTTAGTTAGACCATTTTCTTTCATTCTAGATAGTTTTCACAACAAAATTCGACAAAAAATTGTTTTTATTTATCAGATTTTTCAAACAAAATGGCGCCCTCAATGTGAAAATACATAGGGAGATAATAAGAACGGCGAGTGCATTGTTGTAGAATAATGCACGCTTCGAACCTTCTTTGTTTATATAGAAAAATGTCCGATAGTGTTAGAATATGTTATAATATTTGATTTTAAATTACACATTACAGACAAAATTACTTTTCATCCATTTTATGTGTAATCACACAAAAGCTTTACAGCAAATTTGAATCTATCACTTGTTTAATTTAGTTGTGCAAAATAAATGCTATGACAAGTCATTAAAACACCCATGTCATCAGATGACAAACTCTGAAAATCACGTTTTAAGTACAGAATTCCACCTTTGTTTGATTGTCTGTTGTAAATAAACTACCTGTGTTATGTGATATCGGATATCTGGAGTCAGGGCACATTACAATGACAGATGTATCATTTAAAAGGTTTCCATCAGCATAGTCTATACAAGCTCAATTATGCTATCAGTGTGCCCTGGCAGATAACAAAGAACAATACATTACGCTATCGATTTTGTTATCTTAGCTGTATTACAATTGTCTAATAGGCGTGTAAAAATTATCTGTTGGGCAAAGATAGAAGAAAATATCATTTTCAAAAACATCACATCAAATATGACGTTTAGGATTGAATTTTTTTTTTTAAATTTTAAATGTAATAAAAAGGTTTAAATCTGTATGTTTGTTTGTTTGTTTTACGCCATTTTAAATACATTTGGGTCACATCTTCACGTCTCGTTGGTCAATACAGCTAATCGGATTTCCTGGAATACTAACTAGTAATCACCAATTTTAGCACAAGTGACTTATTACTTACCACTCATAAATCATAGAACTCTATACCAGATGCATTGTCAACAACATAATTTTCATTTGATACAAAAATACAGCATTCCTATCGATAAAATTTCTGCATGAAAATAAATAATATTATAACATAAAAATGACTGTCTTAATGAAAGAGCAAAAATATGATAAACATGATTAACAAGGACAGGCGGCGTCCAATGAACGCAACCCCCACACGACCCAGCAACAAGAACCAGTAGCAAGAAGCTCAAACGGACCCCAAACAAAAACAGGACAGGGCACAAGGCAGAGCACGGACAACGAAAAGGCTCAACTGAAAATATGTTCAATTACAAAGGTTATTGTCATTTCTTTGATTTTAAAAAAGTTGTCACTTTAATAAGTATAAATATAATGAAGCACCGGTATGATTGATTCGTATTCAGCTGTATATTGTATTTGCCCACAATTGATGAACTAACATAATTTTCTACTATTTCAGAGGATTGAAATCAGTTCACTTCAGACTTAATAATTATGTAATTTTACATGAATTCATCAATTTATTTTCTATTTTAAGTACAATGAATAGTATACTTTAAATGTTTATGTATAAGTATTTATATCAAAATGTTTTAATTAATTGTTACAAAAGTCAATGTCGTTTAGTTTGTGGCACTATTTTAATTTATTTATTAATAACTTATGAAATATATCGCTTAATATATTACCTTGTATTTTTATTTTTTAATTACACTTAAACCACATATAAGTATAAATCAATAAAATAATTCAAAAACGAAGCATTGATTAGTCCTGTATGAATCACGTTCTAGGTGATCCTACTACCTCATTAGCGGGAACAATTAAGTATACATTAAGTGCATTTTGATTTTATAGTCTTCGGCCTGAAATTGATAGAATTAGCAGTACAAACTGTTCTTGTACATATTGTTTTTAATTATAGCAGGCATTAAGAAATAGAAAGTGATTCAGTGCAATACTGCCGCAATATATCTTCTAAGCCTTTTAATACGGATTAATGTATATCCATTATACACATGTTATATACAATATATAATGAAATAAAGTATAAATACTAAGAATTACATGTCCTAATATTGATAATTGTAATAAGCATCACGTAAGATGTACTAGCTACTGTTTAATCAAGATTTTATTGGCATGTCTCGGTCATAACAATAAGACAATGTATAGTTACAATATGCCCCTTGTGGCTGATGGATTGCCTTTACGGAATGAGGCATCTGAACTGCCACCGTTTAACCCTATATTATCGTAAGAGGCGACAAGATGGGTTCGATTTTTTGGACACTATGCATCATGCATCTCGTAGCCTTAGCAGGTGAGGTGGTTTTAACCCCTAGTGTTTCTTAAAATTCTAACATCCGAGATTATCCAAAATAATATTTTCTTTGTCGGCGCCATATGACCTGTTTTGAAGCGCTGTGAAAGCAAACAAAACAAATGTAGTGAGAACAGTGAGAGATAATGAGTTTCTATTTTGGCGTCTAAATGATTATTTTAACAGTGAAAAATCCTGATATCGTTAAAGTGCTGTTATATTTTTCTTGTCATTCGGGATCATTGATTCCAGCACATAAGTGTTGTAGATTAAGCCGGGGCTATGGGGGCGTGAGATAGATTGCACTTCTAAATTATTATTTTTCATGAACAAACTCAACAAAGAGAGTCTGTTTTTATATTGTTGTTTCATTGCTTCCGAGGGATCACCTCTTTTGAAAATGTTTAATAACGATTATTTTTCAATTCAACGTAAACAAAAAAATCATATAAACATATCACTTGGTTGAACGTTATAAAAAGTTCCAAGTACATAAGATCCAAAAACGATCACTTAAATACTTGCGTGTATTCGAACGTACTCAGAAAAAAACATATTATTGGTATCGATTAATGCATTTACCATAATTAGAAAAGACTCATCTTCTAGTGATAAATTTATTTACAATATTTAAAACAGGCTCTTTTTTTTATTCCGATGGTCTTGTTGTGGATGTTTATTTAGACACAGTAATATTTACAGCACATGTAGTTATGCAGAGTTACCATTGTTTCATTGTACCACATAAAATTATTGAAAATGCTTCAAACAATATTTAAAGCAGAAAAATATATAACTGTCCGACAATTTACATGTTAGAGCTCG
>NW_026855340.1:0-28387 GCF_026571515.1 Ruditapes philippinarum
AACGTTCGAATACGACTCTAAACTGGTCTTTGATTGAATACTAGATGTATTGTTGTTAGTTTGGCTTTTTTCCACGTTTGATGCACAGTGCAGTGGTTGTTGGACGTGGTTTAGTTGTTAATAGTCATTATTGATTTCTCTTTATTTTTCTTAGTCCTAGCTAAAATTGCAGTTGACTATAACATGTCTAGAGATCAATTCTGAAAAGTGGATAAATTGTGTTTAGTTAAAAGAGTACATAGATACGTCGGTTTACTTAATATTCAATTACTATTTCATACTTACTTCCAGGATGAGCAGAAAAAGTCACCTTTTTGTTAACGGATCTTCGAACTTTCCATTCATCCTGTCTATGCACAATTTTAGCCAGTGCACATCAATCACAAGCACGTATCTACGCTTACAGGTGAATCCGATCACAGATTTAATTTTAAAATAGTATAATTTTGAGTATTCTCTATCCGTAGAGTAAGAAGCAAGGTTTTTTTTACAAAATAATAAATCTTTCAAAAACATAAGGTCACGTTCAACTGCTTTATCACAATGACGAATCGTTTTTTTACTAATCTGAGTTCATAAACATTGTTATCAAGATAGAGTGTGTATTATCCTGATAGTATGTTAAGAGAATTCGCAATTGATATGAACTGTCAGTTGTATTAAAATATCTCTTTGTTGACATTCGCTGAACTATAGCCGAATCTATGTTAAAGAACTCAATATTATTATTGGAGGATTCATTTAATACAGTTCTTTGAAACGAATACAAATTAATTATTAAGCTAGAGAAATTACTAGGAATAGGGGCAAATTATTTGTGTATCTAAAACCAAATGATCGCCAGAACATAGAATAAAATAGATAAATATTTGTTGTTTAGCTTGTCGGGTGGTGCTACAGGTGAGATATTAGTAGTTCTCTTATTTTCTGAGTAATCATTTTTACGAAGTAGCTTCACCTATTTAACATATACATGTACGTGCATTACATCAGCAAGTAAGTAGTGTTTGTGAAATTTTAAATAAATATTACGTACTGCTTTTTCTGTTTTTGAATCATTATGTGTTTTAATCAGTTGGCGAGTTAACGATTTAAAACACACATAAATGATTTAATATTATAATAATGTATTTTAAATACTAACATAAAATGGCATATTTTACTTCTTCATTTAGATATTTTTATCTTTATCATTTAAAACATGCGTCTCTTAAATATAGTGTATAGTAATAAGACTTTTTAAATAAGGATGTTAATTGTATTAATAAATAGCGATTGACTCGCGTAACTTCTCTTTCCTATTGATATGAAAGGTGTGCCATGTAATTAATTATTCTATCTACTTAAAATAATAATAATTTGGTAACAATAGGGAAACATTAGTAAAGACATTATCAATTTCTCATTTCTCTGTGAATCATTTTAAGACTAATGAATCAATAGAAAAGAAAAAGTACAATATCATGTATAAATTACTGTGTCTTGTTTATTCTGAATGAATAAAACACTTAATGCTTTTAGTTATTTAAAGTTTATACACGTAGAATGTAAATTTTCCCTCAGTGACTTTGCTTTATTTTTGAAACTAATAGAAAATTACTATTTTAGCAAACTGACGTTTGAGGAAGCTGTTTATCTATATATAGAATAGTACGCAAATGCCTAGGGATAGAAGATATGTTTGTTTCTCTTTTTCCATTTTTACGCAGAAAGATTTAATAAAACATCTTCGGTCCACCCTTTTTTCTTATTTAATCTCCCAATTGTAGACTAATTTGTGATAATAATCGCACCCATTTACCAGGCAGATGAATTAATATTATTATAGGGGATATCAGGTACTTATAATTTTGTTTTTCTATAAAGTTCACTGCCGCCGCCTATTTCGTTGGTCAATAAACAAGGTCACGTCAATTTTAAGGCTCGTCAACTATTGAGAAAGGATTTTTTTATTTTATATGCGATAATGTATTATTTACATGTGTATAAGATATGAAACAACCATGGAAGAATTCCAAACAACCTTTCTGAAAGAGAAACCACTGACCTTCTTTCTATTAAATGACCGGTTTAAAAATTTTCAAATGTATGGAAGACCGTTTATGTAAAAATTGAGATAGGTATATTATTCGTTTTGGATTTTTTGGCTTACATTGACTTTTAGGGACAAAGTCTTCAGTAGGTACTTAAAATTAAAACGTTATTCTTGAAAATTGCCAATTTTAAACTTAGTATTTAGAAATTCTTAATCATTGATTTGTGCTAATCAGCTTTGTTGTGTTACTATGTCCCCAAAAAGCTAGGTTTTGATAACATGTTCTTCTGATGAAATCAATATTAAGGAGAAGTGATGTTACTTTTACATTATGAGATTTTGACTCTATTTGAAATTGAAAATAAGAAAAATAATTTTCTAATGAGAAGCACCTTGCCCGGTAAAAAGAGCTAAATTCTAAAGACAGAGACCTCGGGCGTTGGGCAGTCGTGTAGATCCCGGGTGACGTTGACTCTAATGAATTTTTATGAATTTGATTATGTTTTAGATACATAAGTTCCTTGCATTGTTCGCCAGAAACATGCAAAAGACAAAACTTATAATAAATGGTTACCTGTATTTAATTTCTTAAGATCTGTGTCAGCTATTTCATATAGACTAATAGTATTTCCTATACTTGCATCATCATCTCTTCCCTAAATGACAAAAATAGTATATGGAACCTGACAACATTGGGCTTGCATGTTTTTGTGATAAATAAACAACTAGAGTGTCCTGAATTCGATTTTTTTATTATTCTACATTAATAACTATTTATAATGAAGTAATAGGGTATGCGTGTAGCACTAGTGCAACAGTAGTAAATATACGTAAAATTCTTTTTGTTGATTAACTAATAGTAAATATTGAGTTAATTCACTGATATTAAAGAGATGATCTAAGAGGGATAACTTTCACGGATAACAAATATGGTTTGAAACTTTTGTCCGTTGTGATCAACCTGATTATTGATATGAAAATGTAACTAACGTATAACATCTTAATTACTAATTCTTTTAAATTCATTGATAATAAGAACAAAACTATTTACAGTGTCATGGTGTAGTTAGACGTGCAATTTTCTGGTGGCAAGAGAAAGAGTCTTTGAAATACACCTCTAGTTTTGTCGAATATCAGTCGGATTAACATGTTCACTGCTTAATTTTTTGCTTTTAGACAAACAGACCGTCTGACGTGTACAATGCAGTGATAACCAGACGTACATAAAACATCAAGAAATGGTAAAGACGATGTTTGTTACTGATGAGTCATTGTGATTATTTTATGTGTATGCTTGAACTATCTATGAACTGATGGTTGTATCATAGTATTTACTATGCTAACCGTATAATTTATCTTAATTCCCATTTGCTACCATTTGGCACATTAACAAACTCAAAAACAATGCATTTAGTAGGTTTTGGTTTTTATATTACTATTTTCGGACAAAGTCATCTATTTTATCGTGGGTTTTTATGACAGGTTTTTACTAAATGTTATTAAATTTTTCATAGAACATTTTAATGTAATATGGCGATACAACCGTTTTAACTTGGACAAAATTGAGTGATCTGCATGACCTTTGACTTCTTGGCAATGTTTAAAGAACATCTTAGTAATTATGGTGTAGCATTATTATTTCCATGATCTAATCATTTTCCTTTTGAGCCGTATTTTTCATAACATGCGTGAATTATGAATAAAAAAAATTGTAGACACTTCAGTTGGCAAAAATGTTGAATAAATTTATTGTCATAATGAAGTATTTTTTTTTTAATAATAAAAGTTTACATATATATAAAAAACAGTCGTGGTATAATAGATTAATTGCTTTCCTCGATTTGAAATAACTATTGATACAAGAAATGCACGTATTTCATTATTACCATTTATCTTTTCCATGCATCCAAACACTGCTCGTACGCGGTCGCGTTCATTTATGCATTTGTAGTTTACATTGAATCGGTGAGTTTTTTTAAATATAAAAGCATTACATAGGAGTCCTCTATTATTCAACTTTACTAATTATCGTAATATTATGTATCTATGAAACTTCCATTGTGTATCCCCAGTGTTTTTCATTCATTTTCATAGTGCACTGGAAACAATTCATTATTCATTGACAATAATGTCAATTTACTTTTTACGCATGAAATTAAATACTGAATAACATGTGATAAACGTAAACAGTTAAGTTTAGCCTAATTTCAGCCAAGTAAAGTTATGATATTTAAATGATTTATTTTTATATTATTTCATTATGTATCGAAGGTACTTTTCCTAAAACGGAACAATCCAAGTGAGAATTTTTATATGTCGTCAATTATATACGAATTATGTCATTCCCTTCAATTGGACGCAATATACTCGACGTTGATATACAATTAATACGAAGTACTTTACAATATCGATCCTTTTTATTGTTCCTATGAACTTACGCATATACCCTACTTCTTTGATAACCCCCTGACAGGTACTATAAAATAATTATTAGTATTGTTTAAGTTAATTGATGGCTACAAAATAATCCTCATAAAACATTCACGCATATGAAGAAAGGACTCTAATGATAATAAATGATTAAGACTTATAGAAGTAGTTGTGGTTAACTAAATATTAAATATAGTCTATTTTGATTAAGACAATGCCCCACGCCCTTTATTCCGATTGGGTTGTTATAGAAAATATTATTCTCAGATTGCACATTAAACTGAGTTAATTTTTTCATCTCGTGTTTCGACAGTGAAATATACATACATATTGTATATATTTCACTTGTTTTTGGAATTAGTGCCCATTAGGTATAAAAACAGCTCATTTGTAACGATTTGATTTAGATCATGTATGTCAGATAAAGAAATTTGTTTATGTTTACAGTGTAATAGAGTCGAAATAAATAGTTTTTTCTAGCTGCTGTACTGGTGACACCAAAAGTATCATATTGTTTTCTTCCTCGGTGGCGCCGACACATCGTGAATCTAACCATTATTGGTGTTCACTCAGTGGATAAATATATTCTCCGTAATCTATTACACTTTGAAGCTTACATACATATCATTCTATAATATTGACATAATAGTTATATTCGAAAACTCATCATAATAATATAATCAAATAGATCTTGGTAAATAGTTGCATGTGTTTCCTATTATTTTTTCAGTTCGGAATTTCGAACTGTTTACGAAAATTGTATAATAATCCTTTTAATTGCTTGAATCAGATTCAAGCTTTTTCTCTAAAAAAGGTGTTAAACTATATTCTGCAGCCTCGATGACAATTGGGACTTTATTAACGTAATTGGTGATAGAGTCATTGTTTTTATCTGGTATGACGAATTGTATAACCTTTCTACTCATTGTCTAGTGTTGTTGTTTTACAGATTGTTGTAACGGATGTGATCTTCCCGATCAGCACAGTATACCAAAACTCATGAAAAGTTGTTGCATGCTCAACAGTTGTTTGGAAAGTCGATTTTACACAATGAAAATGTATCTATAAAGCAATGTGATACATTCTTGAAAGAATGGGTTAAGTTAATTGTAAAGATATACATGTCACTTTATAGTTGTAGCAAAACTCATCAACATTAACATTTTATGGGGCCTGGTAAATATTTGAAGTGGCGAATGGTCCTTTTCTCGTAGTTAAGATTTGTGACGTGTTTTGATTTTAATTTGATTTATTTACCTATCATCATAATTGTATGTAGTTTAATTTGTCGAGAGTGTGGTATTATAAAGCTTATAGATTCTGCACAATGAGAATCAAATCAGACATGTATAACGAATGTTACAAAATTTTAATTAAAAAAAAAACATCTTTTGTATAAAGGAATCTAAATGAAATGTTTGCCATGATACCATAACTTATAAATTACTACCATTATTTTATTTATTCATTGGTGATATATAGGTGACTATACTACATCAGAAGAAAGATTTGTGTGAATTTTGGTCTGGAGAAGAAGAAACACTGATATGTGTACAGACAAAAGCGGGATGGTGCGAAAACTATTTACCCGTGCAACCGACCGATCGTGCCAAGGGATATGGACCATCAGGTATATTAATTGAACAAGTCTTTAGATTTTATTATTTTTTAATTGTGAGTTAAAACGTGACAGATATTTGATATCCATTATTAATGAATAGTATGCAATTATACATCCTATTCTATAACTTTTAATAACATTTTTTAGCTATATATTAACTTATTGATATGTACCACTTTGCTTTCTTGGTTCCAATCAGATAAAAAGGTAAAGTATCACGTATCGTCACAGTTTTTTAAAGTTGTTTTATTTAGATCGGGTGAAAATTATATTTTAAAAAAACCTGCCATTACAAATCAAGTGTTCTTTTCAGGGTGTAGCGAGAGGGTACGCGCACTTTTGATAATGCATTGCTTCCAAGTGTGTTAAATATTTCTCTATAAAGGGACATTTTCATACAAACAACCACTTCATTTGTCCTGTCATGTCTGTCGATACTTATCCTTCAATACGTGAAAAGTATGAAAATTAATTGTGTTTGTTTTTGGCTTGTTATATGTTAAATATCGCTCATTTGGACTATAAATAAATGCATTTATTTTGGATATTTCCAGTCTATTACATAGATATTTCTAGAAATAAACACATACTACATAACATACATGTACAAGCTATAATATCTACCTTCATCTAGTCTCAAACCTTTTATTATATAATTTTTTATTATATATATTGTTCATTATTCTGCTTCGGAGATGATGTTTTTAAAAATAAATGATATTTCGAAATGCAAAAATGTAGTTCAATTTACTTCCATATAAATTTTAAACACTTATGTTTGTCCCTCATAATGACTACCTTTAGATACAATTTTATCATTTCCTAACATAAACAATATATCAGTATTTGCAATTTCAGTTTGCAGCTACATCAGTTGGACGAATGTTCAGCATCGTGGTAAATGTGCGACTATAGATTCTCTTGACTTCATAGAGTATCATAGTCAATATTTATACAATAGATGTCAATGTTATTATGTGTATATTAAAGTAACCACTTGTACATAATCATACTAATGATTTTCTGAAAGAATTATAGGAGAGTTATAGGAGTATTTGAATACATTTTGAACATACTGCCATGAGTGCCATAATTATGTCCTTTTTGAGGCTTTTGTTGTTAGCTAATTTACTTACTGGACTACCCTCGTATTGTGCATTTGGGAAATTGGTAATTGTGTTTATAATTATGTTGTGGTTTTTCTAGGATTAGTTGTTAATGGAGAATTTATTTACTTTAATATATTGAAGTAATTAAGTTATTGAGTGCATCCCTGTGTGAGTTATCCTATTTCATTATGAATATATTAGATGCAAGTACATAATGGTAAAAAGCTATGAAGCATAATAGCACACTATTTAAATGAAGTACTAATTATGATTGCCATAAACTTTGTGCTATCGATTGGTTGCATTAACAATCTCATATGTTAGATATGGTAAATGAGACTGCATTATATTTTAGTATTACTACATATAGTAAAAAGATAAATTATTATGGTAAAAAAGTGAGTTACTGACACTACTCGTTTAAAATGTAGCATGAAGGCAATGTGTGTCGTTAACGGCATGTTAAGCAGAAGCTATTTGTGAATTGCTAGTCATACGGAATGATTACCTCAGGAAATAATTTACGCTAACGACGAATAGCAGGGCTACACTTATTGCATAGTCAAGCACATACACGCGAAATATGTATCATACCTAATGTAAGACTTAAAAAGTAGCATTATATAGGAGGTTATATATGAGTCTATAGGATAAAATTGTTGCTATGATACTGATAATCTTTGAAATCTTGATAACTAAGTATTGATGCATGCTGTTGAAAAACATCTTGATATAAATTTCATTTTATGACTTGAACAATTTGTTTGTTTTCTTTGACTCTAACCTTTTGTTATGAAATAAGAAATGGGAGTGAAAATGCAAATCTCTTGTAACAGAGTTTATTATTTCCAAATGTATAACATGATAACATGGTAATCAAGATATATAAATAGGATATGGTATTATGACTTATTCTTCATAATCTCACACTTTAGCTGCTGTGTTTGATGCAATACGTTTATGTACCCACAAATCATGTATGTAGTATGATCGTGTGAAATTGTGAGAAGAAATTACACATATCTTGCAAAAAAATAAATAGGGTTTGTTTTTTCAATAGATGGATAGCTAAATAATGTTTAATGATTCAAAGTTACCATGTTTCCCAAAATGGCTTTCTTCGTCTGATCGCATTGTCAAGATGCATTTGTTTTAGTTAAATTGTTATCATTTGAATAAGGTTTAAAACTGCTTTCTTATAAATAAAAGTCACAGACCTACCTGTTAAATACTGCCTTATACATTATAAAACAATGTATCTATCTAACTCTAAGTCAATCACATTTCACATATTATATAACTTTTTTAATATCTCTTTCACTGACACTTGTCAGGAGCGATTTCCATGCTTATTTGTGATTTACCTAAACACCTGAGAATGAGAAGAAATGCAATAAATATCCGTGTTTCCACAAAAAAAAGTTACATACAGGATACAGCAGCCCATAAAACCTGCTATTTATTTGATAAGCATATCTGGAAAACATCAACAAAATCAACAACATTCACATTTTCCTGGTTATTAAATGACAAGACACGTAAACAATATTTATATTTTAATTATAACAGTTGCATATACACACACCGTATTATGAAACTATTGTCCGTTGACTGGAAATACTATTAGGTAATTTTGGACTCTTTTTTTCCTGATTTTAGACTATTTTGAGCAGGTTAAAAGTGACAGCTTCGGAAAAATCCGTGAAAATGTCTGTTTGTTGTTCAAAATATCTCAAGTTTTAACTAAATGGCAGGATTTCGTGTTATTAATATAGACGTTCATCCATTGGGGTCACGCAAACCATATATCTACCCCGTGGGTCTTTTCTTGAAAGTTTTACAGACATTCAATCTGGTCCGGTCGAAGAAAAATGCTGCCGTTGTAGGCAGATACTTATTTTAAATGCTGCCCTCGATGGCCTTTATATGTCATAAAGCGATGAACAGTATTACCTCGAGAAAATAATGTCATATGCTAGCAAATGAATATCCACTTACTATAGTTACAGCTGTAATATGCAAATGGAGTTATATCTTGAAACGGGAGTGAATTATGCGCTGCTAAACTTAAAGAGATATTCAGGCAAAATAATGAAAAAAATATTAAAATGATCTTATGTACTCAAATCAGGCTGAAATGACGTTTCTTGAAGTTTCAGCATGAATTTCTGTTTGAAGGTTATATATTTTGGGTTTGAAACGTAAATATATCTATATATGTTGAACAAAATTTAGACGCCAATAGAATCACCAAATAGTTTTAAAACAAGTCAGGTGACTTGAACCAACCCTTTAAGTTACAATAACAAATATTTTGCATATTGTATGATTGGAACAAGTCTATGTCATTCATTTGAAATGTTCTTTAACGTTTTCAGAGTTCACTTTGACAAATATTGCGAAATCATTGCGCTCTAACCTGACCCACGCGGGTCATGTTTGGTAACCACCATTTTATTCTTTATATGGAAAAAAGTTTTGTTCCATTGACTGTCTAATATATTCATTTGAGGGCATTTACAGAATAATGAATGAAAAAATCAAAAAGAAATGAAAATTTTGACCGTGTCTCCCTTTATGATACATATGGTATTGTATGCATGTAACTGACAGACACAACAGATCAAGCAGACATGCATAAATATAGAAAAATGAATTTCTTCATGTTAATTGCTCTATTTATAGTGCAATTTGGTCGTACTGAATCATCACATTTTGTATTGTAACTGCGTGTAATTTTTTACCAGTAAAACATGACTTTTATACCTGATATCCAGAAGATCAACCTAAAATACGACTTTGTTGTATATTTTAAAAACAGCTGCTCATGTTCTATGTCATTGCAAAAGATGTAACCATTTGAATGACATCGCCTGTCAATTCATACTAACGTAAACAAAAATTGACGTCTTTATGTTAGAGTATTGTTAAATATTGCAAAACATGCAACCCCAATGTCAAACAATGTTTGTTCAAGCAATTATATCAATACATAATTAAATTTAATCTCAAAGAGAAGTAAGAAATTAAGGAAAAGGTAATGAATCACTCCATAATATATGATAATACTTTAAAAAGACTGCTGATATAGAACGATAATAATTACTATAACATAACCTTACACCGTACGTTCCGTAAAGATCCAGTAACTCAATTGTTATAAGGTTTTATATCATACATGTGATGCTCAAATGAAGATTTATCAATATTGTAAGTTCCAAATAGCATTACTTGTAAACATATCACCGAATTTACATTTTTCATGTTAATAAAGGGAGGTAAATAGAAAATTATTTTCTATAATGCAATCATTACACATTAATGTGAACAAATATTTGTAGTACATATTTTACATATTCTTCGATGTTCGAAAATTTGTTTTAGAAACATAAGTATATACATATATAAAAATCTGGAAACAAAGTGATCCCTCGGAAGCATAAATCACAACAAAATTACATAAGAATTGCAGACTCGGTTTGATTGAGTCTATAAATTTCACTTAACTGTGGTAACAAACTTTACTAAAACATACAGGATCTTTAAAAGAATACATTTGTATCATTTTATACTAGTTCTATGAATATTCGTAATATGAATTCAAATATCTTTAATAATACATGTGTTTATTTCAGAGCTCCAGCAGCACCTAGCAATCTAAAAATAGATTGATATAGATCTGGTAGCTTCACGAAAAAACATGATGAGGACGTCAGAGGCAGAAGGTGGTTGTCAACTTGGGCTTTGGCCAAAACAAAACGAAATAATTATTAAGTAGTAAATCAAAGAGATTGACACCGAAGAAATACACGGTCAGAAATTTACAAAAAAACAATGTATGCTTAACGAATGTAATATAGTGTAATGTTATAGACATGTCATGTACTAAGACATAAGCTATCGACAGAGTGATTTGCATATTTTCAAGCTGATAATGGTAACTTAAGGTCTATTTTACTTTTCATTCAGACTTTCATTTGTAACAAATGAATCGAAATGAGTTTTTATTGAAATATAAGAAATGCCAGAAAATATATGATATATTTCGCACCTAAATGAATTGGCGCAGGTAGCTATCTTCCTCAAAGACATATTATGCCTCAGAAATCAATATTTCTTAATGTTTTAGAAATGTAAGACATTTGAATGATAGATTAAGGGCATTTTAGATGTTTAACAATTGAAGAAAGTAGCGCTGAACGTGCAGTAATGTGTCACAAAGGTAGCAAACATGTGAACAAAGTAGTATTTTGACTTCCATACAAAATACTTATACACTATAATTATATCTATTGTTATATCTATTGAGATTTAGTTGCAAAAGATAGATGAGTATTTCTTTAATAACTGTAACAAAATACCTAAAATTATAAGTTTTTGAGTAATAAAATTGGCAGAATTTGTGAGGCATAATGGGTCTTTAAGCATTTTATAGCACACTAATCTCGCAAACGTGCGAATTGACTTATGGTTAATTATATACGAGTATATTATGTTTCTTAGAAAAAAAATCAAATTAAACTTTTCCGAATCTGTAGGATTAGACATATATATCGAAATGTTCCCATCAAAGGTTAAATTCTCCTGCGTTGAGGCAATAGAAAACTGTTGTTTGTCCTATTTTCATACCGCCTACTTAGAAGGAGTCTATATAGGTACATACTTTTGCCTGATACTGTTGTATACTAAATATCATATCATTTCAGATTTGATATTTATCCTAGTCGTATACCGACGACTTTGTAGGAGTCTACACTTAATATTTATTATGCAATCATCCCAGTTTGTTCTTGTAGGGTTACTGTTGCTGGTGAATTTGGCTTCAAACGTGAACAACATTCTTTAAATGTTTCATTTTCTTGAAATTCTTTTTCATTTTACCACAAAATACAAAAAAAAAATATAAAAAGAAGAATTTTTATTATTTTAAAAACAACAATTAGCATTTTATGTCATTTCTCTTAACAATCTAATCAATAATAATTTCGTGGACTTTCATGTTTAATAAATAACGCGATCTTTATTTTGGTTTATTTCACACCTTATGAAATGTAATTAATGAAATTTTAGCTTTAAAAAATGATGTTTTTTTTTCCATCACTTTTTTAATATAAGTGCGAAAAACGAAACATTTGTAACCAATTTATTACAATTACAGCAATCTGTATATTCCAATACTTTTAATATATGTCTTTCCAATGAAACAAACAAACGAAAAGATATTTACTAGAAGCAAGAAAATGTTAAATTTACCTTCAAGACAACGAATGTGCACTTTTAATGTCAGTTATTACCATCACTTATTCTAATTTATCAGTGATATAAACTATTGCATTCATAACAATATTTTTGTATAATTCTAACACTTATGCACTTTAAAATTTTGTATCGCAACAATAGGATAAGATATGATTATCACACTAAAATATTCGGCTCCTTTCGATACAGCTAGAAAGAGAAGTGTTGAATCAACGTTTACAAACAGTTACATCGTATTTATCAATGCCCCGGAGAATGTGTTCCAACGATAAGCATCCTGGTTTATAATGGTGCCAGTATTACCGCCTGGTAAAACCTCGACCCATATCTTCTGTCCTGCGGTCACTATCGCAACTGTATCAGCAGATGAACATCCATAGCTATCATCACCTCTGAACAATGACGTTGTATATCTTGTTCCTTCAATCATTATACCAACAATTAAGATCTTTTGGGGGTAAACACAGAAAGCTAAACTGAACATGTACAACCCATTGACTGGTGCTGTAAACTTTCCGGTACCAAGGTTATACGCATCTGCTTCGTTGAAGAGGACTGTTGGAAACACTATGACTTGACTGTTCTCCACTGACACAATCGCATTTAATCTTGCCTTAAATGCAACTGTAAGTGTTACAGTATCTAAAAATAAAGAACGTTATGGATTTAAAAGCATGCGATATTATTTGTTTTATGCAAACAATTGAAAAACTAGATTTTTTTCCTTGAAATGAAATTCCTACTGTATTACTCATAGAATCCTCAACTTTTTGTTCCGTGTGTTAATAACCTTGTATGTTTCCCTGCTTAAAATTCAATTATTGCTCTTCAATAGAATGGTTAATAATATTTCCGCCACAATGATTACTATAATTTCTACAAACTTTCAAAATTCCGTGACGCTTTTGCGACTACATAATAATAACAATTGCACGGCCGTGCATATGATGATGATGCGTCTTTTGCTTTTATCTCAATGGGCTCATAGGTGTACTTGTGCACTTGCTGCGAGTTTAATGAAACACATTTTAATTATTCAACACGTAGCTTTTATTTATCTTGGACATATATAATGTATAATATCAAGATAAATGCTTGAACTATTGTTCGTGAAACAAGTGGAACAGATTCGGATATTTTGTCGTCCTATATTTGATATAAATTCTTTTACGCTGATCTGATTGACCTCTTTTAATACTTGTCAATGTTTTCTCTTTCGTTTAATCTCCTATACATATCTTATTACTATGATACAAGTACAAAAGATAGAATTTCTGTTAATGAATGATGAATGCAATGTTACCTGTAAGACCTTTAAATTCATTCAGCTTTGTCTTAACTTCCGCTGTGACACCAGAGACTTCTTTCATACTGGCCTCTAAACCTTTTTCCAGCTCTTGTTCATTTGTTTTCATCTGATCACTCACTTCCATCTTGATACTTTCAACTCGTTTAACACATAGCTCAACTTCACTTTTCATATTCTCCATTTTAAATTCCATGCGCACCATTTTTTCTAGCACTTTTTCCTCAAAATCGTATTTAGAACAATGAGGTTCTTCACAATTCCTTCCACTTGTTAAAAGAAAAAGAAGAAACACCTTTTTACAAAGCGACATGTTTGATTACAGGCTCTCCTCACGAACTGCTTAGAACAGATGAACAGTACGGCTTCATGAAGTGATAATACAAAAGAAACTTGTGCCAACTAGTTGTTATACATTTGATTTGTTTTCTTACTCTTGAACGTATTTTTTTCTTATCGCAAAAGATTTATAACCTTAATGTTCTGCAGTAAGTGTTTGGAGGCGTCAGGAAAATTACTATAGATTCGCTTTAGTTTCCAGTGTTTTGTAGACATAAGTTCCATGAACATTAGATCTGGTTCTGCAGATGTTTTGCACACTGATACATTTTAAATGAAACACTTTTACAAGCGATGCCTTTATTAAATTAATTATTATTTTAAACACATGGACATCTAAGAAGTTAATTACAATGAAATTTATTCAGAGCTTTGGCGCTCATTTGGAAATAATAAGAAACATAAATGTCTGACAAACAAAATGAAATATAAATCAAATATTAACTGATAATAGATTTTGACCATTTTTATGGTGAAGGTGAATACAGATTAGATACCGCCCAACACAGGCAAAGCAACAAAGCAAATACATAAATGGCAACAAAACATAAAACTTACAAGAACAAACAGAAGAACAAATAAGATGTTTTTGTACAAAAGATACAAAAACTTATATTGACATATAAGTTTTAGCCAAAACTTATCACTATGAAAATAGACAACACAATGCTTTATCAATATTTAAAACATGTAAGGTTAAAAAAAGCTTTTTCAACTAAAATTCAGATTTCAATTTAAAGCTATATTGATTTAGCTTTGGAAAATGGTCAAATATTATATAAACTACTAAACGACTAGAATGTTGAAGAACCAAATACGATAATAGAAAAGAGTGTCAAAAGTTACTTTAACTGATTAAGAGCATATTATATTGAAAAGCAAGCATATATACAAAATCTTACTCTAAATTTAATTTGTTTGCATCTGACTTTCAATCACGAAGTAATTGAGTGTGTTCAGGAGGAATTTCTGATATACAAGCAAGCGTAAAATCGTTTGTAAAGACTTTGAATCCATACCAATTAAAGAAATGCATTTGTTTTAGAGCATGTAAGATGCTTGTTTCCTGACGGAACTACCGCAATATGTGAAATAATTTGTCATAAAGAACACAAAAAGTAAAGTAAAGTAGTATTTTGACTTCCATAAAAAATACTTAATCATTATAACAGCACTAATTGCAAAAAGAGCAACAGATGAAAAAAGAATATTCAAGTAATTGGTCAATGAGTAACCTTTTGTAAATTATAAAAGTACACCAACAATAAAAAGTTTCTGAGATTGAAATAAAATTGAAAGTATCCCTTGCGCATAACGGACCTTTAAATACACTGCCAGTAGTTGAATTCGTATAAAAAAACAAAGCACACAAAGCTGCACAATATGTCGTTCAAATGTTTGTAATTAAACATTCGGGATTACGCCTCCATTATTATATTTCTGCGCATTTGAACTCAAAACCAATATCATACAAGAACACATACAAAAATAAGATGTATGTCCTAAGTATATGGTATATTTTAGTAAAACGTGCCTTATGCACTACACATCTCAATTTGCATTTAGATAAGTATTACATATTGTGCCTACTTCTTTTTGTTTCGATGTAGTGTACCTTTAAGAGCCCTCCTAATGTACTTATTTTCACAAAGTTCACCTCCAAGATCCCAAACTCTTAGATCTCAACGTCAGATTCAACCACAAATTAATGACTGGTTAAATAATGAGTTAACTATGCCAACTGGTGATGACAGTAATGCTAATATGGATGCACATATTGAAGCTCATTCAAGTGAGGATGTTAGTACTTTAAATCTTGAGCAAGTAATCATTGAGACACATCGGCATGTTAAAGGTTTAAATGTAAAATTTGACGATTTTAGAAAAGATCTTAATTCGCTTAAGGCATCAAATGCAAAATTGCAAGAAGAAAATAAAATTTTAACAAATACAGTGTCAGATTTAACGGCTAAAATTGCATCCATGGAGATAAAAGTCGATAATGCAAATAAACGGTGTGAACACCTTGAAGCTCAGAATCGTCGAGAAAATTTACTTTTCTTTGGGTTTCGACAAGAAAGCCATGAATCATGGGCTGAGTCTGAAGCTAAAGTAAAAAATTACATATCGAACAATCTTGAGATTGACGAAACCACTATTGAGCATAAACGTGCACATCGCTTGACAAAAAAGTAACCTCTCCTATAATTGTTAAGTTTAACAAATTCAAAGATAAAGATCTTATTCTACAAAAATACCGCCAAGTCCGGAAGTCCAAAGCACGCAGCAGCGATCAACTAGATTATGACGATATTCGAGTATCTGAAGACTTTACATCGCATACTAGGAAAATCAGGTCCAAACTTTTTCCGTATATCGACATCTTCAAGAAGCAGAACAAAAGATCGTTTATTAGATATGATAAGCTGATTGTGGACGGTGTACCTTATATCTTTGACTTTGACAAGGATGATATTGTTCCCGAGAAATAGGACAGTGGCCAAGGTCTGAATAATAAAACTGCCACATTTAAATATGGACATGATGTTACAAATTCTGATTTTTGACGTAAATTTTCATGCTATGAAATTAGGTGTGTGGAATATTTCTGGTTTATCATCAAAATTGACTGGAAGAAACGATATTTGTGTGATTCAACAGATTTGTTGATTATATTAAGTCATTTAGCATTATTGGTTTTGTAGAAACTTGGGCTAAGATTATGGTGAGTTTTCATTAACTGGGTATACATTTTTTGATGTTATTAGACCATTAACTAAAAAGGCAAAACGAAATTCAGGTGGAATATCTGTTTTTGTAAAAAATATTATATTTCAGTATGCAGAAATTAGACAACTAAGATCCTCTAGTCACAATATTTTATGGCTGCTTGTTAAATCTTAAGTTAATATTTTTCATGATATGCTATTTGGTTTTGTTTATATTTCTGCAGAAAATTCGTCCATACATTCGAATGAGGCATTGTTTGATATCATCGAAAACGAGCTTGCTATTTTCAAAAGTGACTATCCGGGTCATTCCATTTTTGTTTTAGGGGTCTTTTATGCATATACGTCCACAAACCCTGATTATATTGCTATGGATGATGAATTTCAATTGTTAAGTGATTCTTTTTATATTGAAGATACTATTCCGCCACCTAGAGCTAATTCTGATGGTAAATCTATAAATAATTACGGCCAAAAATTGCTTCAGCTTTGTATTGCTACTGGGTTTCGTATATGTAATGGCAGAATCGGTAACGATGCTGGCAAGGGTTGTTGTACATGTTATACTGATTATTCTCCTAGTCTTATTGATTATATTTTGTCTGATATGTCATTATCTGATTGTGTCTTAGATTTTGATGTTGAAAACCGAATTGAATCTATACACATGCCCGTCTACATTAAAATTAAGAGCTCATCACAATTAGAAGATAATCTTTCTGAACAAGTATTTAGTAATGTCTCTGAAAATCTATATACTAAACTGAAATGGGATGAAAATAATAAACAACAATACATTGAAAAGTTAATTATAGGTTTTGACTCTATGTATGACTATTTTGATACTGCTTTAGATAATAATGATATACATCTAGCTATACAGAGACTAACAGATTGCTTTTACAATGCTGGATCAAACATAAATAGAAATACTGGTGTTAATAATCTTAATACAAATCAGAAATGTCAAAAATGGTATAATTCTACTTGTAAACGACTTCGTACCAATGTTCTTCAGAGGTTAAGAGAATTTCGTAGATCACGCACTGATAACGCTTTAAACAACTACAAATTAGCTAAATCCGAATATCGAGAAACATGTCGTAAGTGTAAGCAAAGATATGAAGCTAATGAACGATCAAAACTTGTCGCTGCTGCAAATTGTAATAACCCGAAATATTTTTGGAATTATTTAAAGACAAACACAGGGCTTAATCGTGTTAATATAACAACTGAAGAGTGGTATAATTATTTTAATAGTTTATTTAATCCCGTTGTTAACAGTGAGTTTGATGATACCACAAACGACAGTGTAATATTTAATGATATACTTGATCCCGCAATCTCTCCCTCTGAGGTCAGCTGGGCAATAGGTCAACTCAAATTAGGCAAATCAGCTGGTATTGATGGCATTACAGCTGAGTTTATTAAAGCAGCAGAAATGGTGTGATGCAAACTCTGTATTAGGTGAAGAACAAGATGGGTTTAGGAGTGGTCATAACACTATAGATAATATATTTTGCCTGTGCCATTTCATAACCAAGTATCTACAAAAACCTCAAGGCCGTTTTTATACTTTATTCGTTGATTTTGAAAAAGCATGTGATCGAATTAATAGACAGGCACTATACAAAAAACTATGCTCAAATAATGTTAGTTCAAAGTTTTTAAAAATGATCAAATCGTTATATCATGATATTAAAGCAAGAGTTAAATCCCCATCTGGACTTACAGAAAGTTTTGAATGCCCGTTTGGTGTCAGGCAGGGGTGTACGTTATCACCATTACTGTTTTCTCTATTCTTGAATGACCTTAATAAGTATGTTAGTGATGGTTGCCATGGTGTCTCATTAGAACTTAAACAAATATTCACTTTACTTTACGCGGACGATTTAGTTCTAATTGCCGAAACAAAAATAGAGCTTCAGAGAATGATTAATCGGTTAAAGTCGTACTGTGATAATTGGAATCTAAAAATTAATCTCGATAAAACAAAGGTCATTGTCTTCAGGAATGGTGGTTACCTGCGTGCTAATGAAAAATGGTTCTATGGCGTAGAAAATAAACAAGTGACGTCTTACTATAAATATTTAGGAATAGTGTTTTCGTCTAGATTATCATCGTACATGTATATGTGTCAAAAAACATTTATCTGAACAAGCAAATAAAGCTATTTTTTCACTTAAAACAAATTTATACAGATTCGGACAACTTCCTGTATCTCTATTGTTCAACATTTTTGACTCAAAAATACAGCCTATATTGGCATATGGCTCTGAAATTTGGTTTTCTTATGAAGCTAAAGCTATTGACATCGTACATAACAAGTTTTGTAAATATGCATTGAAATTAAACTGGTCAACTCCTAATAAGTATGTATATGGAGAGTTGGGCCGGTTTTCACTATATTGTAACAGAGTTCTTAAAGCAATCATATACTGGTTTAGGATTCTAAAAATGAATGAAAATAGATTACCTTTATTATGCTGTAAAGTCCAATACCGGTGGGCAGAAAATAACATTGATTGCTGGGCATTTCAAATTAGGCGTGTTCTTTTCATAAATGGATTTGGTCATGTATGGATTAACCAGGGAGTAGGAAAAATTGACTTGTTCTGTCGCGAATTATCTCAAAGATTGCGCGATATTGATGTTCAAACATGGCGGGAGGCTCTTGATTCATCTAGCAGACTGTTGTTTTATAAAAGTATTAAAATTGACTTCATAAGAGAATCGTACCTAGATCAAATTGAAAATTCATATTACAGGTCGCTCATTGTAAAATTAAGAGGCGGTTTACTGCCCTTGGGTTATAACACTGGGTTCTTCAATAATATACCAATTGATCAAAGGATATGTCCTCTCTGTTTTACGGGCTTAGACGACGAATATCACATTCTCTTGATTTGTATTCACTTAAATTATATACGTAAAAACATTCTACCAGATATACTGGTGAAAAATCCTCCACGTGCAAAATTTATATCTGTTCTAAGAAACGCAGATGTGACATTATATAAGACTATCGCACGTTTTTTCGATCATGCACTTAAATATAGACGCCAATTCAGTACTTAAAAAAATACATACATAAAACTTTATAAAGGTAATTATATAGTGTATTCTACAAATGATCTACGAAATTCTCTTAATATCTTTATATATCTTTAAAAAACATTGATATGATGTCTACACCTGTTTATATTACAATATACTATGTATATCTATGATCATCTCATTGTATTTTTCCATTGCTATTTCATGTTTGTTGTATTATGTTGTATTTTGGGCCGGAGGCCTATGTTACAAAAATAAACTTTACTTTAATCCAAATTTTTCCCCTAGGTTTTGTTTACTAATCGTATACGTATTATGACGCGATCTGACCATTTAAATCTTGCTTATCTGTGTATTTTCTGACCGATATAAAGATTACGTAACAGTTTTGCGATTAAGGATACCTATTACGTGTAACATTTGATGACTGAGATAATAATAAGTTTTCGGAAAAAAGGTTTTAATGTACTTTATCGTGTCTTATCGCGTGTTGTACAATTAAACTTATTATAGCATAGGTAGTGCAATTTTCCATTTTTTGTTTGTTTGTTTGTTTTTGTTTTGTTTGTTGTTTTTTTTTTTGTTTAGTATTAAGTCTTTTTGCACGCTGTCACCATTGCAAATGCGATATAACATAAGAGTAAAATTCACTGTTTAGATTTAGTAAAGTCAATTTATTTTAAACAGAGTTTAACTGTTAAAGTATAATAACGTATATAGTATTGCACGTTTAAGTACATTTTAGGTAATAGCAATTACCAGTGTAACAAAGGTTGCATAAGAATTTTATTTAAACAAACTGTTAGTGTAAATAACATACTAATACTTAAAGAATTATAAGTTCACAAACAAAGAATGCTCAATATATACAAAAAAAGACTGGTACATTTCAGTATATCGTATTTGAGAAGTCGTAAAATTTTAAAAGAAGCACCCTATTGATAATGTACATGTACTAATTGTACATGTACATGCTTCTCCCGAACCGATACGCATACATTGATTCAAACACCTTTTTGCTATATATCATCGAGGTATGGAAACAACGTTGATACAACTTTTATTCATTCTAAAGCGTGATGTACACGTACTTTACTCCAGGATATACTAATATCCAGTCATTTTTAAAGCGTAAGGGTTTGTTTGCCATTCTCAATGCAAATTGATATGAAAATATTTATCTATATGGTTCCAATAAATAAATAAAAAAATAAAAACAGAGGTACTGTCGTCCATTTAATATTTGTATCGTAGTTTGGGGACCTTTCTGTTGAAAATGTGTCCGACATATACATGCAGAATGCGTTAACTGGAGTGCAGCACTCAAGAGCATGCCAATTGATTGGCTCATTTTGGCTGGGGTTTACTTATTGTGATGGCAGAGAAAAGGAAAAGCGTTATTAGTTACTTTTTATGGGGTTTCATATTAATACAATAGGGAACGTGTTTTTATGTTTGACTATGATACAAAAGAGAAAGAACACCAAAAAACTCTGCAATTTGATTAATAATCGGGTGCTACGCCCCCTCGTACAAATCAGATAGCCTCGTGTTTCAATTCTCTTTCTACTACATGTTTATACAAAACATCAATTAACATTACGATGAAAATTTAAAAGAAAAACATTATTTAATTGATGCGTAAAATATCTTACTCTACTGTTTCGGGGTTTGCCATTACTTTAATTAAGAAAAGAAATCTGACATTAAAAGAAATCTTAGCATTGGCTATCTGCGCATACGCATATAAATGAATTGAGATAAAACAAAATAATTTCTTTTAAATACATGTGTTTTAAAAAATAATCTTTATTGCTACATCATTTACTACAGGTAATAATTTGTATACGGTCGTGTAAATATTTGTCTTGACAAAAAATTTATAAACTGAAGTTGACGCCATCAATCGTATGTCTGACCTTTGATGAACTGTTACACACTTTGAGCATATTCCTCAGTACAGACCATGGTGCAGGTAATGAGTGTACGTTACTGTAGCAGTTCAGGTATTTTTAGATTTGATCGTTGCTCGTTTCAAATTTGATCAGGTCACACAGCCAAAGTTTAGACCAGTAAAGGTCACGCGCAGTCAGCTTGCCAAGGCATGCTTGTTCCTAATATGGCAAGGTCACGCAAAATAAAAGTACTTTTATCATTCATGCATTGACATGTTTGTTGAACCAGCAAAACTCAGATATATCAGATTTTATGAATGATATGAATGAAATTCCTGATTGTTTTATCTATATACAGATTACTTGGTTCAAATCTTGAGCTATATTTTGTTTAAGTCTAAAGACTTGTCAATCGAAAATTTCTAGCCATAAATAGTACAAATATCTTAACTTAATGCAAGTTTATTTTGCAATATGTTGCAGTGTTGAATAGATAGTTATGCTATTGAGTAAACATGTATGTAACTATAATGTTTTTGTACTTATGTTGGTTTTTCACAACCGTCTGTAAACCTGAATCATTTGTGCGCCATTCGAACATTGTGAAGGCATGTCAGTACTTAAAATAGGTCGCGTAACATTAGGTCGCGCAATGAGTCGTGCGCCCAACTGCCTTTGAACACCACCCTAGCTGCGCAAACAGAAGGTTATATAAGCTGGGAATTTTCTATTTTCGGGGATTTGAGTTGAAGAGGTGTTAAGTTTAGTTGTTGTTGAATTTTTTATTTGCTTTTAAACTGTTGCTAGAATATCATAATTATGATGCATTATTTTAGTCAAATTCTGCTTTCACTTGGATTTCCTATTCATTATGCAAGCATAGAGAAATGAAAGACATTTTCAGCGAAAACCTGTTTAGACAGATGTCTGTTAAAATTGAGTAATTTCGTAACAGTACTTATGATTTTAAAGGATCTGGATTCATTTGAAAAGAGCAAAGAATAAGACAGCTACGTTTGATAAAATCAAACGGGTATTTTAACCGGATAAGTGTGGATAAGTTTTCGATACCAACTTATCGATTATGCTATAATCATATAAACATTTAAAGCGGTACGTACTCCGACAAATGAAAGATTATTGTGCTATAAATAAATGACTGAGTTTGCCAACGACCGAAATGAGATAATCAGGTCAGGCAATAAGAGGACGACTGATATAATCATATTATAAGGTTACCTACTTGAATTGATATGACGTCACATTTGAAAATCGGTCACTTCTGTTTTAACTTTATAACCTATTTCTCCCAAAGAGAATTAACTTGGTCAGTTATTACTCTATACCAATAAAGCTGATAAGTCGTCCTATGGCTTTGACTTACATCTTGAAACTATTATAAAACGTTTTTCTCTTATAATAAGTAGAATTTAACCTTGGCGTTAAAGAACAACTTAAATACGTTGGACTTTGTTTTAAACTATTTGTCGTCCAAAGATATCGACACATTATCACAGTAGTCTATATCTGTTTATTACGTAAACACTTATGTAATTATTGATTTTCGTTTATTTTTTAAACTTAATTGAACAATCGTTAAATTATAACGCAATCTTAAATAAAACCAATTTATAAGACCAATGTATTTGACCAATTTATCAACCTTTACTTTGTTACTTTATTTAACAACTGCAATGGAAAACCATTACGATATTTATAGCATTTGTCTAATAAAAAAAACTAAATATAAACGCACTGCGCATAAATTTATTTGTCATTACCAACATATATATTTATTATTTTATGGACTACTAAAACTTTAACACTTATTTTTAATTGTGAGTAATGCACTTTAAAGATATAGGTCAAATTTTAGGTTTGGGTGGACATTGATAATTTAAAAAGTTAGTATATGAATAATTTGATATTACACTGAAATCAGGCCTTGCATTTTGTTTTGCAAACACAAAACAAATATCCTTATATCTAAAAAAAAAAAAAAATCAATAACTTGCTCCTTCACTTAACATCGTCATACTATATTGCCTTATTACATTAAAATGATATATCATTATATCATGTATCAGATATGTTCATCCTAGTCAACGTGGTCGCGACATAGTATCTCGTGCGCACCGAATAAATAAACAAGCAGATGTCAGCTCTGTGCCACCGTAAATATATTTGCATTGTAGCATAAAATAAAAATGTATAAAAATAATGGAATTTTATCTTGTTCTTGTTTTTTATTTATTTCTTATTTAATTATATCTGTTGTTGTTGCTTGTTTTGTTTTCTTGTTTGTTTACTGTTTATTAGTTTATCATATTCGTACAAACAATATGATGACATAAAAGATAAAAGTAGACTTAGACATTAAATAATGGAATCCCAAAGGTAAAAAACTATATCTATAAAAGCACATAAATACGACCGCAGTGTCACAATCATTTTAACAAGTTGAACAAAATTAAACCTGCTTGGAACATATATTTCAAGGTAAGGTTAATTTCATTTTTGTTTGCGAAAGGATAAGTCATATTGAGTACATTGCAAAAATTATCAACTTTATTTACAGATAATTAATACTACATGTGTATTTATATTTCTTGAAGTAAAATCACAATTCATCCATTTTACGCAATACCCTTCGGTTAGCACATTAAAAAATTATGTTTGGTCCCTATTTCATTCCAACTGTTACAACCTTAAAATGATATAAATATATTTCACATAATCATGCGCTAAAGATACCGATCCTACTGTATAATCATATATTTTCCTCTTTATTCACCTAAAGTTACTGATAAATAGGCCAAGAAAATGCATTATTATTATCATGAATTCAAGGTCAAAATGTCTGACGGGACTTCTGATGTACGCGTATCCAAACAGAATGCATCTAAACCTCCCCCAAGTGTTTTGGGTATAAATGTGGAAAAGCCTAAATTTCCACAATACGCTGTCATTTCAAAACGAACGGAGTCTTTCGAGTCATGGCCAGAATACCTGCCTGTGAAAATGGAAGATATGGTCGAAGCAGGCTTAGTGTACACTGGTAAGATCTTAATTTCTGCAGTTATTATCTAAAAATTTATAACTTCCATTGTAGCTTAATAACTGTAAAAGACCAAATGTTAACTTAAACAGAAATTTAATACGTTTATATTTCACTATGTCATCAACATTCCTAGTAGCCTTATTACTTTCTATTTTTATTTTATATAAGGCGTTGGTGACAGCGTTAGGTGTTATTTTTGCGGCGGAGGGTTACGGAACTGGGAAAAAGGCGATGTTCCAATGGAAGAGCATACAAAATATTACCCAAAATGTCCCCATATTCTGCTTGTGAAAGGAAAAGCATATGTTGAGAAAATTGCTCGAGGAGAAAAGCCAGAAACAGATTGTGCAGACGGAAATAGCAGCATATCGGTACGAATGTTATAGATTATAGAGATGGTTTAAGCGAAATAACAAGTTCTAGTCTGTGCGCTTATCACTTTAATACTTTAAATTATCATGTATTTAAAGCAATTTTTACAATACTACAATACGAGAGTAAAGGTCAACACGGTAGTGCAACGTTCACGGAAAGCAACCCCTACAATAGCCTATCCTATTATGTACACATATGGTCCTAAAAATAAACGAGGTTAAGGATAGGAATAGGTGTAATTATACAGTATATCTTTCGTTACAAACACATTGAGAAATTAAAATTACTTGTAGGTAAATGATCGAGAAAGGGGAGAATCACGGAGGGGCACTTCAATGAAACAGTAAATAGAAAAAAATTATACCTGGGATTTGAAACAGGTTGAAGGTGTTCCGCACTTCATTGTCAAGCCCGTTAAGTTCCAAAAACAAGACAGTGTAAATAAAATGTTCCGAGTCATGCGACATTCTGATAATTGTCAAGCTAACAAATGCTTGTAACTGCGGCGCAGAAATGCTCAGTAAAATAGCTTATGATCAAATTATGTTCTATGTCTTTTGCTAGTCAGAGCAAAAGGAAAATATTCCAGAAAGACCCGATGCAACCAGCTACAGACAATTCCGCTCTAATGCGTTTTCTGGTTTGTTCATCAAATAGAAAATCGTGGTAAAACAGCTTAATTACAATAGAAATAAATCCATTAATCACTTTCGGTTACGGTTAGGGTCTCTATTTTGTAGGCCTATTATTTAATCTTTTAATTTCCTTGTCGGTTACTATTATTTCATTTTAAGTATTATTTGAATGATTATCATGTCCGTGCTCTGACTTGTGCCCAGCCCAGCTTTTGTTTTGGGTCCTCCTGGGTCCTTGCCGCTCGTTCTAGTGGCTGGGTCATGTGTGGGTTGCGTTCATTGAACGCTGCCTTTCCTTGTTAATCTTGTTAATCATGTTTTATAATGTGCTAAGGTTGAAAATGATGCATCTATTAGAATGAGCTCATTTGTTAATTGTATCAAGTACCTCTATGTATCACATTGATTTTTTAAGTCTCCATTTTATAACAGAACTCAGCTGATTCGAGTTATTTAACAGATTCAGTGGCGGCACAGAGTTGCATGGACATGGGGTACTCCAAAGAGATCGTTAAGAAAGCGATAGACATTTTCATTAACAAACACGGTAAGTTCTCTCTTCCTAATGTATTCAGAGAAGCAGTTATAATAATAGTTTCTATTAAAACAAAAACAATCGCACACGGCAAAATTGAAAACGTTACAGGCTCGGTTATGATTAGGCCTGTTCATACACGGTTCGGTAAGCTACCGACCAAGCCTCCCCGCCTCCTAAATTGTTCAATATCATTATGATTATCTTTTTCTGTTGCATGTATAGTTTTTCGAACAAAACCTTTACCACTTGCAACATTCATTGTCAATTCAATGTGGTTTTATATCTAGTAGGTAGTTAATGTTTGAATTTTCATTTAAACAGGTAACGATCATTTCAAAGGGAGGGATATTTGTGAAATCATATTTGATATAGAGGAAAATCCCGAAAAGTATTCTCCCGATGCTGCTGCTAACACAGAAGCTGAAGAAACAACACAAATAAATGAAGACGACGAACCATTAGGTAATGGCTAGTTTTCACAGCTTGATATTCTTGTTTAGAAAACAGTTCAACAAATCAACAGAAAACCTCTAAGAAGATCATTATTGAAAACTTTTAATAAAAGCGCAATTAAATACAACGAAAACTAAGTAACTACTTTACCTGTGCAACATTTGATTGACTTAGTAATTCCCTTATCTTATACATAATACTCAAGTGAAAGCAGATAATAAGACTAACTAACTATAACTGCACAGTTTTTCCTATATTATTTCAGAAACGATTGAAACACTCCTTGGTGAAAACGAAAGATTAAAAGAGCAATACACGTGTAAAATATGTCTAGACAGAAGAGTGGATGTAATATTTTTACCATGTGGTCACATGGTAAGTTGTCCACAGTGTGCACCGGCGCTTACAAAATGTCCTGTTTGTAGACGAACAATTAATGGTCAACTTAAGGCATTCATGTCTGTAATTAATACACGAACATGATAACGGTTACCCTAGTAGACATGTTGTTAATGCGTCGAATTTTCTCTAAATTGAAACCACAAAATTGTTCTCTTAAAGGAAAACAGCGTTTAAACGAAATGGCTAGTGCCGAAGAGAACCACATCAAAGAGATTCTTATTTAGTACTATAATCAATTTAGTTTGGGAAATCACTAAACAAAGTAAACCAGTGTTTTGAACATTGGTGAACAGGGTAGGTCTACTAGGGTGATATAGCATTAAACAATACCAAGATGTGTTCATTGACTTTTTTACCTCATATTATATACTCAACTGAATGCAACTGTAATCTTTAAATGTTATGTAAATAAATTGTTGATTTATAAGTATTAGTTTTTATTCTATTTCCCAACTATGGCATATTTTGTATGATTTCATTAATTTGCCACACAAAAATATATTATCTAATTCCTCTTCTCTTATTTTGCAATATATTTCTCTGACTCGCTTATGTATGTCAGCAGATATAAAATATATTTGTATAACATCATGAAAAATATGAATGTATAAAATATGCAACAAAGCTGCATTAAGATAATTTCATTCCATACCACGTGCAATACTTTGTTTTAAGTGGAAAACAAAATACAAATTATAAGATAACTTAAGAATTAATTCAGTTATTTCTGACATAAAACAATGAAAATACCAATTTTAAATAATTGAAAACCATCGAATTCCTTATACTTTAGTTGTGTATTATTCTGTTAGATATTTATCAGCAATAAATCCCATGAAAATTAAAGATACAAGAGGTAAATGTTTAAGATCGATTGTATACTTTGTTTCGAACTGTATTGATTACTTCATATAGAATATTATTTTAATATATTGCACAATGTATGTTATGAATAAGATAAACATAAATTAAGTAATCAGATTCTTATTTCATAACATGAAATGGATATCAAACTTCGATTAATACATCATAAACAGGGGCAAAGTTATATGCTAGTATTTTTTAATTCTGGAGCCCTACATCACTTTTACAGGTTTTATGCAATATTCAATGAATCCTCGGGTCGGGTTTAATGACTGACTG
>NW_026855341.1:0-20177 GCF_026571515.1 Ruditapes philippinarum
AGCAAAAAAATGCTATGCCACCGCAATAAATACAACACTAAATAATAGTGTAGGAAACAGATTTTTTTTTCTTTACAATTGAATAGTTTTGTCCACCTGACCTATCTAAATATTTATTATCAGATTAGTGGTTAAAATATATTGTTATTCCAAATAAAAAGATCAGAGTAGGAATATTACCAATGCCACTTGAGTCTAGTAAATTCGGTGGTGAAGGTCATATTTTTTTAAAACACAGCTTAAATTTCACGACTACATCAAAGGACAACACAGAAAAGACACTTTGTCAAAATCTAGGTCAGCTGATATCAAAGTTCACTTAACATCTTAATCAGTGCACATGGTTTCATAGCTGTACATCAAAGGACAAGAAAGTTGGTCACTGTCCCCTTGGGGCAAGGCCAAGGGTTTAATTCAAAACAATCTTGATACAGGTCCACCAAACAACATTTTAAGTCAAATATCTAAGCTGTAGCTTTCTTCCCATTTTTACTATATACATTTAAGGAAAACCTATGGCAGGGCAATTTTGACACTAGAGGCAAAATTTGAACAACTTTGGTAGAGTACCTATAGATGATATCATTTAACAAAATTTAATATTTAAGCTTAAAATATGATAAACAAGATCAACAAGGAAAGGCAATAAGATTTTTTTATTTTTTACTATATGTATATATTGAAAATCAATAACCCCCAGGGCGGGGGCAATTTTGACCCCAGGGCTATAATTTGAACAATCTTGCTAGAGATTCACTTCACAATGTTCATGCAAAATATCTAACCTCTA
This sequence comes from Ruditapes philippinarum, assembly GCF_026571515.1. Classification (NCBI taxonomy): domain Eukaryota; kingdom Metazoa; phylum Mollusca; class Bivalvia; order Venerida; family Veneridae; genus Ruditapes; species Ruditapes philippinarum. The sequence goes on from NW_026855341.1 coordinate 791, forward strand.
GCATTTGTCAATTGCTAGAAAAAAAATTTTGAGAAGTTTTTCCTCTATACCAATAAGGAAAACCAATGACCCCCGGGGCGGGACCGTTTTTGTCCCCAGGGCTTTAATTTGAACAATCCGGGTAGAGGTCTAGCAGACAATGCCTTATGCAAAATATCTAAGCTCTAGGCCTTTTGGGTCTTTACAAGAAGGAATTAGTTTTTACTATATGTACATATAGTGAAAATCAATGACCCCCGGGGCGGGGCCGATTCCCCAGGGCTATAATTTGAACAATCTTGGTAAGGGTCTACCAGACAATGCCTTATGCAAAATATCTAAGCTCTAGGCCCTTTTGGTTCTTTACAAGAAAGGTATTTTAAGTTTTTACTATATGTACATAAAGTGAAAATCATATGACCCCCCGGGGCGGGGCAATTTTGACCCTAGGGTATAATTTGAACAATCTTGGTAGAGGTTACCAGACAATGCCTTAGCAAAAATATCTAAGCTCTAAGGCTTTTTTGGTCTTTACAAGAAGATTTTTTAAAAATTAATTCTTATATAATTATTTTTGGTTGGATGGCAACAGATTTCTGCATGGAATAAAATTATTTGAACAACTTGGAAGCCCTTCACCCAAAAAGGATCAATCCTGCCAAGTTTGGTTGAAATTGGACCAGTGGTTTTTCACAAGAAGATTTTTTAAGTTCACTATATAATCTATATAACACACACACAAGCAAACACACACACACACACAGGTGAATCGCTATATGCCACCGCATCGCAGATGCTGCAGTGGCATAAAAACGATTGACCTTTAAGGACAGTCACTCGTTTTCTAGAAATAGACAAGTACTGTAACCGTAGATACGTTGTGTGCAGAAAATACAGGTCTTTCATAAAAGTCGAACGTCGAACTCTCTATTGTACTTGGATGTGACCATCGAACGGCCTCTAGAAACAGGAATGTGGACAACATTTCCTCGGATATTGAACAAGTAATGTAGATATTTTTCTTGCCAATTGTCGTTCGCTTGCCAAGGCATAGAGGTCCAAATCTTATTGTTACACTTGCAAACAGGCGTCTGGCACATTTAATTTACTCCTCCCTATGGTCAGATGTTTGTAACACTTGCAAACAGGCGTCTGGCACATTTAATTTGCTCCTCCCTAGGGTAATCTGTCGGCAGTGATTCACCTTACTTTCCAGTGATTTTTCAAAATCGTATAAGTTGATCCTTTTGATATCCCTACGATACGAGCTATCTGGATAAGTGAAAGTCGATAAGTGTTATTGTATCGTTTAAGCATATGCTTTTAACAATAGCATATTTTACACAGATACAATTATTAGAAAATATATTGTCAATATACATATTGACCCATCCTTCTATTTTGATATTTTATTCACATTATCCGGAAATCATATCAATCATGCACCCTAGTGTTTGCCTTACAAAACAGAAATTTCAATAGTGAACAAGGAAAATAAAATATTCTTCTATATTTAGGGACTTCATAACATAACGTTTACAAACTATTTGTGTCCTTATTTTTATTCTTATTCAGCGTTTATTGTGCTATGATAAACTTTGTACAGAAGACATTGAATGAATGCAGACACATATACAGCAACATCTTAAATTCATTTATACATGCAATTAAAAAATATTTAGCAACCAAACATATTATTGTTAAATATATAATTACCCTTAAAAGATACATCTTAAATGCAATAAAAACCTTTCAAAGTACAGCACGTAAGTGACATCACATTTCATTGGATTAGCATGATGTTTATAAAGTTAATGTACATGCTTTAATTTTCCTTTTAACTTATAATAAATTAGTTTTCCAGGTCTATAAGTTCGTGATAAAGATGCTAGACAGGAATTAAAGGCTATAGGGTAGCTTCTAATATAACCTTCGCCTAGAGGTTCGATTATATAAGCTTTTAATCATTTATACTGGATCATATGATCTAACAAACAACTTTCTAAGTGCATGTCATAATATTTAATGTTCGGCAAGGATTTTATAAAATGACAAGACAAGTTATAATTTAAAATACCAGCAATATCACTTTTACTTTAATGCAGAAAATATATACCACTTCTTATATAAACGGTTGATATAAATATATCATATTTAGGAGGTTTTTATTTCTTTTTTTTTACCGGCAATTAATCTTTTCCATACAAACGAAATTTAATACAAATTGATATAAATGTAGTAAATTGCTGATATAATGTCATGATATGCGTTTATTTCTTTGCACAATATATTGAAGATATCCCCGATTGAAATTAATATAGTAGAGCTATAATAATAAATTGATATTATACCGTATATCAAATTTAAATGATATGTTCGTATTAAAGAGCAGTAAATTACATTTATTATCATTTGATAAAGAAAATTATGATGACTATTGATGATCAACAATTGGTCAGTTTTTGGAATATCAAAAAGTGTTGGGATGTAATATTGCAAACATGCAAGAAATTAATGTGATACATTATTACTTCTTTTATTTTATGTACAGTTTATTTCCAACAAATGAACTAAAAGTATACTTATCTCACCATTATATTTTGTGTGATATTATTAATAATTTGATGATGATCCTGGTCATGTATCGTAATTAATCAGATAGCGTTATAATATGTAAAGCTTATACAATGCATTTTTAATAACAGAATGCTAAAAATGTATACCGCCTCGAAAGAAAGATATTCACTTTTTGTATACTTAGACAATTACTGATCTGAGAGATTGTTGACGTGGAAATAGTCGCAAATTTAATATCATCTATAAATAAATTTTTTCGCTAGAGTTTACTTTAACTAAAAATTTTAAATTTTCCTTTTTTTGATTTTCTTTTTGCAGAAAAAATACTGTTTTTGATAAAAATAATTTTTTAAATATTTCAACTAAAAAAATTTTTTTTAATCTCATTTTTGTGCATTTTACATTTTAAAATATTTTAAAAAAATAAAAACAAAATTTTTTTACACAACACAAAGCCACCCTATAAGGAGTTATAAGAGACGTAAAACAAATTAAAAAAAATCTCTAAAATATTTCCTTTAAGAATAAAATCAATATTTAGACAAAATTAACATAAATTTAATGGCCAAAAGAGGTAAAATTTTGTCCCTATTGTGTAAAATTATAATAAATGACAATAAGTTAGTAACCCTTTTTTAAAAAATTAAAAAACTTTTTAATTAAAAATAAAACCCCGATTAGCTATAACCGCTTAAAAAAATAATAAAAATTCATGCATAAAAAATTCCTTATATACTTATATACATGTATTTACAACAATTTGGATTGTTAAAAAAAACATATAAAAATAAGTAAAAATTCAACTAATGACTAGATTAGTTAAAGTAAAAAATGTTCTCTTTTACAGCTTAAAACGTCTTAGTTGCAGTATTTGGTAGCAGGCTTCGGCAGAATATTTAACAATTTCAAAGTTGTTAAGTACATAACATAACTTTTCCATGTCAGACAGAGTATCAAATACATTATTTATTTGGCGTATTTTCACCAACAAATCTTCTCTGATATCATTATATACTGGGCAGTGTAAAATTACATGAATCTCATCCTCATCATTTGTGGTACAATTGAAACATGTTCTATCATTTACATGTAGATTTTCATAACGGCCTGTCTCTAACCGGATAGGCGCAACACCACAACGAAATTTTGTCAAAGAACTTCTATGATGGAAAGGTAAATTGTACTTGAGGAATTTTTCAACAACCGGAGTATCTTTAAACAAACAATATTTTCTAAGTTTATTACCACCAGTATTTCTATTGGTATCATCCTATTTAGTGACTGTTTCCACTTATCTAATTCAACTGACCGTAACTTGTTCTCGACCATTTCAACTATTCTTTTAGCACTAAAACATGTACATCATTCATATTTATCTCAATACTTCTAAACATGTTACATATTCTAAAATACTGGTTCTTACATCTGGAAGAAGCACTCCGTCTTGCCAAATCAACGATTTTTTGGTTAATTCTACCACTATTCATTTTTGACATTCTGCAGAAGTGCCTGACTACAGAACCCTACTGTTTAACTGTTGGTGGTTTCCAGCCCATTTCCCAAATAACCGCTGTATTAGGTGTATATTTCCCATCTCCTTAAAAATATCTCATTGCTCGATTTTGGATAGCATTTATGCAGGTAAATGATCGGTCACCCCAGATTGCAGCACCGTAATTAAGAACAGACCAAACAGTAGTATCATATAACCTCGTGAATGTTGTATACTGAAAACCATCCACCAATTTACTCTTTGCTATGAGAAGACCCAGTGATCTTCAAGCTGACGATGCAATAGACTTAGCCATTTCAGCATAATCAAAAATTCATTGAGAACAACGCCCAAATATCTGTAACTATGAACAACATCAATATCACTGTCCCCAATTTTGAAATTAAAAGATGTTAAATCTGTGCTTCCCGTTCTAAAATGTATGACATTGGATTTTTCACAATTTACAGTCATATTGTTTGTGTCACACCACATATTAAGAATATCTAATAAAATCTGTAAATCATAGGCCGATTCAGCTAAGAGACGAACAACATCGCCAGCGTATAATAATATACATAAACATCATCATTAATCTTTATACCAATATTCAACTCTTTTAAATATGTTACCAGGTCATTAATATACAGATTAAATAGAATAGGTGACAATGGACAACCTTGTTTCAAAACCACATTTCACATCAAACCATGATGTATCAAAAACCATTTATTCTAACACAACATTTTACATCTTTATAAAGGGATTGTACTGGCTAGCAGAAGTTTGCCATTAAGACTATTTTTTCCCATAGTTTGGCTCGATTAATAAAATCATATAAATAATATTTGAAAACGACATTTTTCGACACAGGTCAAAAAAGCCTAAAAAACAAAAAAAATCGATTAATCACGTTAAAAGGGCTTTTTAAATTTTGTAATCGTTATGCCAAATGAAATGATCAATCTGGAAAACAATGTTTGAAAAAACCCGTTTCAGTGCTCCGGGTGTTAATAAGCTGTTATCCGTTTTTTGTGAACTTACATATTTTACTTGATGAGCACTTGGTTCGATTTATGCCAACGACAACTGACACATGTCGATGGGAAACTGTCTATGGTTTATATTTTATTTATCTAAGCGTTTTTTTTTAATTGATTCACTTAAATCTGAAGTTACCTAATACAGAAAATTGGAATTTAATGATCCTGTATGTTTTGTGTTGATATTGTTACTGTGTGATATACCACACTTGCAAAAAAATTATAATATGTATTAGATTATGCAAATAAAACAATTTTCAAACATCAAAGAATATGTAAAAAGTGTACTGCAAAAATTTGTGCACATTATATTTAATCAAATAAATACATGCATCCATTTCTTATTGGAAATTTACTTAGAATTATAGAAAAAAGCATTTTTAATTACCTCCCCTTTATTTAACATGAAATGTTAAATTGGGTGATATCTTTATAAATAATGCTTAATTGGAACTTTTACAATATTGACCAAAATCTCTAATTTGAGCATCATTATTATATTAAAAAAACCATGAAAAAACTTGTGTTAGACAGATTTAAAGTAAGGTGTTTTCCTGACCTTATCCAAAGAAAACGTTTCCTGATTTTGTTCCAGTTTGTATTCTGTATGGTCCACGGTGATGTACATCAACATTCAAGAAACTATTTTAATAGACACTATTTTTTACGAGTCACAAAATATCACCAGTGCTTTCATTCGATATGGTATACACCTTGACAAAAAATTTTGCTTCCTAGAATGTGCATTATATCACATTTACTTTAAAATCTTGATATTTAAACAGATATTCCAATTCGTATAATTTATTTCAAACAATCATGAATACACGACTGAAATTATGTGTTGCCCAATTCACAATGTGAACTATTGATACACAAAGTACTTCAGTTCAAATTTCATTGCCAGCATCTGAATAGGAAAATAAATATTTATGTGAGACACCCTTATTACTGTATTTTATTACCCGTATCCGTATTTGTTAAATGCAATTGTAGTAATTTAATGAAAGGAAGTTTATTTCGTGTTGAGTTTCAAATTTTATTAAGTTAAAAGGACTACACAATAGAATGCAATGTTAATAATGCTGAATGTTATATGACTGCTTAATAAAAGTTATAATTGTATTATACTTTTCACCATCAAGTTGTTTTCGTGTAAAAAAGATAATACCGAATGAATTGATGTGAACGATTTAAATTGAACAATGCTATTATTTAATTCACTTAATTCAATATTGTGGTTTTATTTAAAACGAAAATGTCGATTTGGGATAATTATAATTATAATTATCAAAATTGACTTTTATTCTTATTAATACAACATATTCAAATTGTACATTAACGGAAATTTGATAGTTGTAATTTGCCTCATATTAAGAATAACTTTACGTGAAATAATGGTATTGGTTGGTAATTGTTTCTGAGAATATAATTCTTAATCGAATACTTTTAAAATATATTTGACATTTTGATTTATTTTCGATTACAGTTGCATACGGGCGTATCAATCCATTTTACATTGTATTATTATTTAATTCTCTTCGAATTCATTAACCAATCATTCACGATCGAAGAACACTATCTCGCATTCCTCCTGGAATGTAATACAAATAGTTTATGTATCGTAGACATTTAATGTTAGCAAAGATAGATTAAAAGGCCTTTTCATTTCTATATTAAGATGTTACAAATGACTTGTGTGGTAAATCAAAGCAATATAAATGTATTACTGTTTACCTTAAATTCCTTGACACATGTTTAGAGAGTAATGTCGGTTTGCATTTAAAATCATCTATGATTTTTTGTTTCTAATTCATGTCAATGCAATGCAAATAACGATTTGATAAGGTATAGAATATATCTATGCTACCAGTGCGGATCAGAATCTGATCATTTCATGCAGTGTGAGTACTTCTTACATTTTAAATGAATTTTTTTTTCTGAAATTATTAATGGTTTATTTTTTCAGATTAAGATGTTACAAATGACTTGTGTGGTAAATCAAAGCAATATAAAAGTATTACTGTTTACCTTAAAATTCCTTGACACATGTTTAGAGAGTAATGTCGGTTTGCATTTAAAATCATCTATGATTTTTTGTTTCTAATTCATGTCAATGCAATGCAAATAACGATTTGATAAGGTATAGAATATATCTATGCTACCAGTGCGGATCTGAATCTGATCATTTCATGCAGTGTGAGTACTTCTTACATTTTAAATGAAATTTTTTTCTGAAATTATTAATGGTTTATTTTTTCAGATTAAGATGGACAAATCCTTAGTCTCTTTATGTTAATATAAAATTATACGTATTGGTACATAAAAGATTGGGAAATATACAGCTATGTACTGCTGATTGAGATAAAAGTCACGAATTCCACTTGTTGTTCATCGAAAATATTAAATGAGTTACAAGGTAGACCTAAATTAATGTATGAATCAAAGCATTCTAGTATTCTAGCAAGAATTATACCCATTACAACATCATTCTATCAAATGTTTGATGTTACAATTTAATATCAAATAGATTATTTAAACAAATTAGCTTCTTATTGCATATTTTTTTTTTTTTTGTTCAGTTTTATGGTTATTTTGGGTGATCAGGAATAGTTTACATGAGGAAAAGAATCATGAATTCCACCTGCTGTACATCGAAATTATTATAGAAATGACGTAGACAAAAATTAATATATTTACCAAAGCATTTTTGCAAGAGTTATACCTATTAGAACATCATTCCATTGTGTGTTTGATGTTCCATTTTACTATTATTATTTATTCTAACACGACCCGCATTTTTCCCTATTGAACATAGAAGAACCGAAAGTGTGTGTTATTATGCTATAAAATCACTGTTTGACGTTCTATATTTAGAAATGTGACATAATCATTATACACGTGACGTAACCACTATAAAATCCGACGCGCTGACAATAAGTACGGAACCAATCAGGCGCAATTTTGCTTAATATCAGGTACGGCAGCATTTATTTGTTGATGTCGTGTTAGAATCGAAATAATATATCCAAATCAATGATTTTATCGCTGATAACATCACTGTTTTTCGTTCGGATGCGCATCATTATATCACTCGGGCTACGCCCTCGTGATATAATTCCTCGCATCCGAACTCTAAACAGTGATGTTATTGAGCGATAAAATCACAGTTTGGGATATATTATTTCTTAAATCAAACAAGCTTTTTAATAAATAATTTGTGTTGTTTATTTTCAGTTTCATCGTTATTAAGGGGATCTTGAAGTTAACAAGAAAAAAAACTATTTTTAGTAACTTAATCTGTATAATTAAGAAATAATATATCCCAAACTGTGATTTTATTGCTCAATAACATCACTGTTTGGAGTTCGGATGCGGGAATTATATCACGAGGGCGTAGCCCCGAGTGATATAATGATGCGCATCCGAACGACAAACAGTGATGTTATCAAGCAATAAAATCATCGATTTCGATATATTATTTCGATTCTAACACGACATCAACAAATAAATGCTGCCGTACATGATAATTAGCTAAATTGCGTCTGATTTGTTTCCGTACTTATTGTCAGCGCGTCACATTTTTAGTGGTTACGTCACGTGTTAAATGATTACGTCACATGTCTAAATATAGAACGTCAAACAGTGATTTAAAAGCATAATAACACACACTTTCGGTTCTTCTATGTTCAATAGGGAAAAATGCGGGTCGTGTTAGAATTGACATTTAAAACCACCGTTGTTTCATTTCAATCGTTGTGAACACTTCCAATCCTTTTTATTTTACAATAATCTAATTGGTAATTAATTGGTGATTATTCATAATTATTCATTAAACAGGCATTTTTGAAGCGCTTGAAAAGCATAAACAAAAAAAATTATGGAACAATAATCTCCAGATTCAACGCTTACAAATGGACTATTAGAAGATATATTGTACCTGGATGTACGCAGAAAACACAACCATTGAATAAACAACATCTTTCAATAAAACTATTTTCCTCCACTTAAAAATGTTTCATTAAATCAAAACAGTTTGCTTCTAAATGACACTTTTAGCCATAAAAATCTGGAAACAAAGTGATCCCTCGGAAGCATTAATCACAACAAAATTACGTGAAAATTGCAGTCTCGGTTTGATTGAGTCTGTACATAAGGGATAATGAAAAAGTGCAACATCCCTGACGACCCCAAGCACCTGCTTGAGTGGAACTCAATTCTCAACACTTAATAGTGCTGTCATCAATGATCACGAAGGACCAGAAAATATAATAACACTGGCAACTTTTTACAGTTGCCACACAGTACTAGACACTTGCTGTTAAAAACCTGGAAACAAAGTGGTCCCTCGGAAGCATAAAGTTTAGTTTTTGTATTTACATTGATATTTTGTTTTCGGATTGAAAAATATGAAGAACATAAGTTTAGCAGGAATGATTTTAGTTCGTAAGTATAATAACAGCAATCTATACACGTTTAAGAATAATATTTCTTTACTATTCAAAATAAACCATGTAATAACTGACACAAAGCTTTGCCATCTGTTTAGTTTTTTGTTGTTGTTTTTAGCTCACCTGACCACGAAGTGGTCAAGGTGAGGTATAGTGATGGGGCTATGTCCGGCGTGCGTCGTCGTGCGTTGTGCGTCGTCAACAATTGGGTTGTTAACAGTCTAGCAGTCACAGTTTTGATTGGATCATCATCAAACTTTGTCAGAATGTTTGTCTCAATGAAATACAGATCGAGTTCGAAGATGGGTTATCTCGGGTTAAAAACTAGGTCACAGGAGCTAAAAATAGTAAAAGCTTGTTAACACTCTAGAGGCTGCAGTTTTCATCCAAATATTCTGGAAATTTGTCAGAAAGGTTATTAAAATGATATCTAGGTCGAGGTCGAAGATGGGTCATCTCCGATCAAAAACTAGGTCACAGGAGCTAAAAATAGAAAAAGCTTGTTAACACTCTAACAATTGGGTTGTTAACAGTCTAGCAGTCACAGTTTTGATTGGATCATCATCAAACTTTGTCAGCATGTTTGTCTCAATGAAATACAGATCGAGTTAGAAGATCAGTTATCTCGGGTCAAAAACTAGGTCACAGGAGCTAAAATAGAAAAAGCTTGTTAACACTCTAAAGGCTGCAGTTTTCATTCAAATATTCTGGAAATTTGTCAGGTAGGTTGTTTTGATGGTTTCTAGGTCAAGTTCGAAGATGGGTCATCTCCGGTCAAAAACTTGGTCACAGGAGCTAAAAATAGAAAAACCTTGTTAACACTCTAGTGGCTGCAGTTTTCATCCAAATATTCTGGAAATTTGTCAGGAAAGTTGTTTTGATGATTTCTGAGTCAAGTTCGAAGATGGGTCATCTCCGGTCAAAAACTAGGTCACAGGAGCTAAAAATAGAAAAAGCTTGTTAACACTCTAGAGGCTGCAGTTTTCATCCAAATATTCTGGAAATTTGTCAGGAAGGTTGTTTTGATGATATCTAGGTCAAGTTTGAAGATGGGTCATCTCCGGTCAAAAACTAGGTCACAGGAGCTAAAAATAGAAAAAGCTTGTTAACACTCTAGGGGCTGCAGCTTTGTATCAAATATTCTGGAAATTTGTCAGGAAGGTTGTTTAGATAATATCTAAGTTGAGTTCGAAGATGGGTCATCTCCGGTCAAAAACTAGGTCACAGGAGCTAAAAATAGAAAAAGCTTGTTAACACTCTAGTGACTGCAGTTTTCTTTCAAATATTCTGGAAATTTGTCAGGAAGGTTGTTTTGGTTATATCTAGGTCAAGTTCGAAGATGGGTCATCTCCGGTCAAAAACTAGGTCACAGGAGCTAAAATAGAAAAAGCTTGTTAACACTCTAGTTGCTGCAGTTTTCATCTAAATATTCTGGAAATTTGTCAGGAAGGTTGTTTTGATAATTTCTAGATTAATTTCGAAGATGGGTCATCTCCGGTCATAAACTAGGTCACAGGAGCTAAAAATAGAAAAAGCTTGTTAACACTCTAGAGGCTGCAGTTTTCATCCAAATATTCTGGAAATTTGTCAGGAAGGTTGTTTTGGTGATTTTTAGGTCAAGTTCGAAGATAGGTCATATCCGGTCAAAAACTTGGTCACAGGAGCTAAAATAGAAAAAGTTTGTAAACACTCTATTGGCTGCAGTATTGATTCAATTATTCTGGAAATTTGTCAGGAAGGTTGTTTTAATGATTTCTGGGTCAAGTTCGATGATGGGTCATCTCAGGTCAAAAATTAGGTCACAGGAGCTAAAAATAGAAAAAGCTTGTTTATACTCTAGTGGCTGCAGTTTTGTATCAAATATTCTGGAAATTTGTCAGGAAGGTTGTTTTGATGATTTCTGGGTCAAGTGCTAAGATTGTTCATGTCCGGTCAAAAACTAGGTCACAGGTTCTAAAAATAGAAAAATATTTTTAACACTCTAGTGGCTGCAGCTTTGATCCAAATTTCCTTGAAATTGGTCAGGAAGGTTGTTTTGATGATTTCTAGGTCAAGTTTGAATATGGGTCGTGTCCGGTCAAAAACTAGGTCACATTGCCCAAATATGGAAAAATCTTTATAACACACTAGAGGTCACATGTTTGACTCAGTTGTCATCAAACTTGGCCATGATGCTTGTTTAACATTGCTTGGATGCGGTTGTGTCAGGTGAGCGATCCAGGGCCATCATGGCCCTCTTGTTTCTTTGTACTTTTGGGGATTGGTGTTTTTTTCTTCTTTTTTCAAGTTATACATTTTAAATATTCAACAAAGTATAATGTGATATTGTGATTTTACGTTTGTCACATTGAAATGAAATGAAATTCTGAAAACGAAAAAGAAAATCTACAACTTATTTCTATTCTCAGTTATCTTTCCAAATTTGGAAATAGACACACATTTTATCGAAAACAGTACCGAAAGAATACATAGCAGCGTTTATTGTTTATTGGCTTTTAAAAATCGTTACGTTTTTCATTCGTTTGCTCTAGGAGTAAAATGGCAAGTTCATTTCCCGATTAGAGCTTTATTATATGCAGATAAAAAAGTCATCAAAAGACCAACCAAATTTTAAAGCCTAATTTGCTGCAGTTGACTGTTTTTTGTTTTCACTGTTTTATGTATAAATTTAAAACACGACGCAAACACAACTACTGCGTACTTAACTTGGAATAGCATAATTATACCAACAATTTCTTTCAAAATGCTTATCATACCGCTTCATAAGTTTAACTACATGTTCATGTCATTCATATTACAATTATAGCCTATCTAGATCTTTGTTATTTTGAACTAAACCTTTTAAACATTGCATAGCATAGAAAATCAATAAGTTGTGGACGTATTGCCAATATTACAATAAATTAATAAAACTTATGCGGAATTAACTAATATGGTTCTACAAGTTTCATATTATACATATTTTCAAAACGATACATTTTGTTTAAACTTATTGATAATATTATTTGTTTGTAATACATGTAATGCCTATTTATCAGACAATATTATAATATCTAAAACTGATTGAAAGCTACATCATAATATATTCAATGTTTATATTCCTCTTAAACAATTATGAAGGAACTTTTATAATAATATTTTTACCTGCAGATATCAGTACAAAAGCTCATCAAATTAATACTCCCTCGCAAGAAACGTTTAAATTCGCTTTCCGTTTACTTAATAGATAAACATGAGCACTTAAAACAGAAAAATCAATAAAATATAACCAAAAATATACAAGAAATACATTGAAAATCATATGTTTGTTCTATTCTCAGTCCGATTTGAGTGAAAAGCGTTTAAACGCTTTTCAATTTTGTGTCATTTTTCACTATTATAATAATTATTCTGGAAAAACGGAAGGAGCTAATGATCTGAAATTTTGCACATACGTTATTAGTATAGATCGACATCAAATGGAGTAATAATCTCAAAAAAATATTTCCAGTCTCGTCATGTCAAAGAAACCTCAGTGGAGTCCCTTTAACCAATTAGTTTTCCGGTAAGATCATGTTATGCATGGTCAAATAGTCAAAGATTTGTTAAAAGGGTAATAATAGATTTTGCATTTATATTTTTCTTTGAAGTAATAAATCGAAGCATTAGTCATTGATATCAATTTAGACAAAGTTATTTTTATTCTCTGGTTAAAGCTTTTGTGTGGAATATTGCATTTGTTTGGGTCTTAGTTTACATTTGTATTTTGAACAATAACTATTAAAACTACTTCTACAGTAATTATCATAATATCACAAAAAGATTTATACTTTTCATTTTCATTTTCTTATTACAGTTAAATGGTTATTCATATGGAACTATATATTTATTTCATTCTAACAGAAGAAATTGTTTGCGTGTGACATGTTTTACATTTGTAAATGTGACCAATGTGGAAAACGGCAGGTATTTTCTGTTATGTACACAATACCAAATACATAGGGGATTTTGACCCTTGTTTATTTTACTTAAAATAACCATTCATGCAGCCTTTTTATTATTTTTGTACCCTTCATGTAAAACTTATTTGTACCTTTCATATAAACTGAATTTTGACTATTTTTCAAGCGGACCTTCCAAATTGTACATGAAGATTTTTTTATGCATATGCTTATAGGACTTTGAATAAATATATTACCCTACTGTCGATTCCTTCTCTTGTCAAGATTTTGTAATATCACCATTTACTTGATGGTTGATACTTTAAAAAACATATTTCGTTCCAATTCTTGACAACGATTTTGAACATCTGTTTACTCTAATACATGTAATTGTCTAGGATAACTAGTGTAAGTATATTAAATAAGAGAAATTGTTCATGATTCATTAACGTACATAATACAATATATACTAATATTATAACACTTAAATTTGAAACTTATTTCCTTACATTTTCTCACAAATCATAGAAACGTCTTATGTTATTTCATATATGAATAATGAGATTTCTTGTTGTTTTAAGACAATATTTTAAAAACAAATAAAATATTAAACTGCTGGTATATGTTTAGAGAACAGAAAAAAAACCGATGCAAAACAAAACCAATGCATTCATTGTAAAACCTGCATCACATTATTTCGTATATAAAATGTAAGTAATTTGCTTCCTAATCGTGTTGAATATATAAAACTTGAAGATTTAGCAGATAATTAATTTGTTTATATTATTTCAAACATTAGTGTATGCAGGACTGACTTGTATGCCCCCCCCCCTTTCACTAAATGTGATCCATTGATAAACATAATTTATTCAGTTTAAATTTCATAGCCAGCACGTGACAAGGAAAAGAAATGTTATATAATACACCGATATTATTGTGTTTGAATACTTGTAAACATGGGATTGTGGTAATTTTATGAAATAAGATTTAGTTCGTGTTGCATTTTATATAAAGTTTTATATAGTTTAAAGAAATAGAATGAGACATAAAACGTGTTGAGGTTTAAACAAAAATAGCCCCTATACTTAAGGTAGTTCAGGTATCATTTCCTCGCGTTTCAATAGATTCAAAAGATAACTAAACGTTTTAATATGCATCACATAACGTATATGCCTTTTTGATGGCAAATAACCTGTTACAAATTAATAGTGTATCAATAAAATAATATGATTTTTCATGATTCAACTTCAAAAGCGGAATGTTTTGAAGGAAAAGACCGGTGCAGTAAACGATCTGTGTGATATACTTTACTTAGCTTTTTAATGTGTTAGCACGGATGCAGTTTGCCTATCCAAGAGTAAATGGTGAGTGGTGAAGTAAAATTAAAATAACTTTAGAGTGTGTCATAATTGTTGACACACTCGTCACCAAAGTAAACAATAATCCCAAATAAATATGTATAAATATCCTTCGTAAATAAGCGGTAATGTTCAATTTATAAAAGGAGTGGGGCAGTCTTTTTTTTATATTTTAAGCAGTTTTATATTTTAATACTAAACAATCATTGTTAGTTATTGTTCAACAACATCAAAAGTATCAATCTACTGAAATAAACAATTAATTTATTTCATCTTGACATTGAAGAATATACGAATGTCACTTTTAATTAACACTTACCGTGACGGTGCCATGATGTAAGTTATACCTAATTATATGAGAGTATTGACAATAAAGTGAAATAACTTGGATCAAAATGCGCGTGCTTCTTATTCTATAAGAATGACTAGCGCATTAGGAATGTAACTTAATAAGACGTGTTACGTTGATAAAATAGATACAAGCGTCATCCCAATAGAACGCCCAAAACGACAACATTGAAAATGTTGTAGGCTATGTTTGATTGAGCCTGTTCATGGACGGTACTGGAAAGTGCATGCAAGTTACCGTTCATATCCCCTAGCACCAGCTTAAGCAGAATTCAAGATTTAATCATGGTAATGATGAAATTTTGAATTTATAAACATCCGCAGATGGTTATCATGCAACTTTCAATGTGACACTTTAGTGCCATTCCATGAAAAGCGGCGTATGGTCCCCAAGTAAAAATAATGCGTGTGCCTATTCACAGACAAAATCAATCAATTACAGTAGGTGAATCAGCTGAATATACAACAAATGTTAAGTAATTATGGATCCATCTAAAAGTGATGTAACAGCAGGTGAAGTGAAATCATCAGTGAGATAATTGACCAACGCGACGGAAGAGCACGTATATACAACTGTATTTAAATGCTTTAGCAGGTTGATTTTCAAGTTCTGATGAAAATAAATGTAAAGGTCATGTAGCGACCTTCAAAGTGTATTGTGTAAGACGACAAGCATTTTTATAGAAATAAAATCTATTAATATTTTTATCATGTTAACTCGGCAAAAAATCATTCAACCTAAAAACCTGTGTAATATGCACGAGGATTTGATCTATCGATCAATCCTGTAAAGTTTCATTAGGGAATCTGTTTTTCTCTATTTTATAATAGGAGTAGTCCGAACAAATTTCAAAATTAAAATGAAAGGGCAAAAACTCTGACAAAAATCATTGAACCGAATAATGTTGATTAGATGCACAACCAGACATGGGTATTGATAATTCCCTAATGGTTTGATGAAATTACACCAGCCACTTGTTCTAGAGTAGTGGTCCAGACAAACTTCTGTGTAGCTGGCACATTATTTCATTCAGCCTAAAATAATTCAAGCGAAAAACTTGTGTATTATGCACAAGTTCTTGACCTACCGATCAATCCTGTTAAGTTTTATTGAAATTACATTAATGATATATGAGGAGAAGTCCGGACAAACTTAATTAACAACCTTTTCATTCAAGGGCCATAACTGAGTCAAAAACCATTCAAGCGGAAAACCTGTGTAATATGCGTAAGTATTCTTTAGGGATTCTTATTGCTCTCTATTTTATCAGCGTTGTTTGTGCCGTGTGGAGTCGTAAAAAAGTCACCCCGTACATTCAATCAGGGATGTTATATTTCTGATCCTTAAAGATCGTTTAGCCCGACATTATTGTTGTGTTCGTGGTACTTTTAGTTCTTACATTTTTGGCATTTTTCTAGTTGGGAGGTTCCAATATTCCTGCTTGAATTATGTTGAATCACCCTGTGGATATGTTGCCTACTTTTCAAATTTGTCTTTTGACGTCCTATCTGTGATATGCAGGCTTCATAACCTTTCAAAATTCCATTTTACTTAGATCCGCCCATTGTTTTCTCGTTTAGGGCACACGCTTTCATTTACTTGGGGACCATACGCCGCTTTTCGTGGAATGGCACGAAAGTGTCACATTGAAGGTTCCATGATAACCGCCGTATGAACACATCTGCGGATCTTTCATAATTCAAATTTCACCATTACCATGATTAAATGATGAATTCTGCTTAAGCCAGTGCTATGGGGCATGGACGATAGCTTGCACTTTCCATTACCGTCCTTGAACAGACTCAATCAAATCGAGCCTGCAACATTTTCAATTTTGTCCTGTGGGGCTTTCTTTAGGGATTCTTATTTCTCTTTATTTTGATCTGCCAATCAATCCTGTAATGTTGTCTTGAAATTGCATTAGTGGTATAGTAGTAGGAGTAGTTCAGGCAAACTTTAAAAAATAAAAATAACTAAAGGGCCATAACTCCGACAAACATTGAATCATAAAAATGAGATAATATGCACAACTAGACTTGGTACTGATCATTACTGTAAAGTTTGGATGAAACTGCACAAGTAGTTTTTTAGAAGTAGTCTGGACAAGCTTTTGTGCATCTGGAAACACGCACAAAAAAACACCTTTTATAAAAGGGCCATAACTCGACCAAAATTTATTCGAGAAAACCCGTTCAATATGCGCAAAGACTTGAGCTACAGATCAATCCTGTATGTTTTGTTGAAATTGCATCCGTGGTATAAGAGGAGTAGGCCGGACAAACTTTAATAATAAGAATTATTAAAGAGCCATAACTGGACCAAAACTCATTGAACCGAAAAATGCTGAAGATATGCACAACTAGACTTGGTACTTATCATTCCTGTAAAGTTTTGATTAAATTGTATAAGAAGTTTATGGGTAGTAGTCTGAACAAGTTTTGTGACGGACGGACAGACAGACAGACAGACATACAGACAGACGACGGAGAAATGATCCCTATATGTCGCCACTACTCTGTAGTGCCAAAAACTGAAGCAGTTGTGTAGTTCCCTTCTTTAGCTATGTCACTCTTTCTATACTAATAAATATTGCACTATACATTGTTCATTTAAATAAAAACTTATGCAAACATACGTAATTGCTATAACTTTCTTTAACAAAATGATATAAATGAGAGATTTTAATTTTAGATTTGATTTGAAATATTGACTGCATGGTATTATTTTTTAAGGTATGAAGAATATACGGATAAGCACTGACAAAACCTGAAAAAAAACTTTTTTTTTCATTAAAGTTATTTTCAAAATAAACTAAAATGATTTTATTTATCTCAACGTGTTCCTTCAAGAACATCATTCCACAAACTGAAATTTAATGATTTCTAAACTTGGTTTCTGTTCCTGTTTCTTTTCATATTGATGGTTTCATTAAAGTTAATTTTTACAATTTAAACATTTTTATTGTTTAGATTTAATTGCAAAATTAGTTTTATATGAAAATAAACATTTCTATCAACACCTCCTGTATAATAAATGTAGTTAATCCATCGCTTTGATAAAGTATTGCACTACTTTCAATCTTAATGTTTTTAAAGCAATCTAATTGATAATCAGTTGATGATTATTCATACATCCTGATTGACCAGACAATTTGAAGTGTGTTAAAAGCATTATCAAAATTTATGGAACATTAATCTCCCGTTTCAACACTAATTAATGGACTATTAGAAGATTTATTTTCGCTGCATGTGTCAAGGCGCCCAGCCATAAAGGAAACGATTACATTTTTCCTCTACTTAAAACAATTAGTTCTCCGTTAGATCAATATCAATCAGTGTGCCTCTAAATAGTATTCTCGGCTATAACAACAGCGTTCCATTTATATATAAACTTTGATAATTTAGAGTCGGGACTGCCGTTAAAGAAGCTATAATGAATGTATAACATAATTGATATATTTTGTAAATAACGAAGCATATAATCTGGCCGACAGGCAACCAAGGTTAAGTTTTATACGGAGCTTCTTCTACATGCAGGGAGTGAATTAAGTATGATTAACATGCATAAAGATAACATTGTACCCACCACTGTTACTCAGGATCGCGCACACAAAACTTGCCAGGTTGAAATAAAAAATTTCAAAATCAAATAAAAAAACGTTTATTTTATTTTTTTTTATTGTAGCGTATGAATTTTTAATACTTTTCGTTGCAGATGATGATCAAAAGCAGAGAAAAACAATGCCTATATTTCGTTTACTTATTAAAATTAGTAGAAAGTATTTTATTATACGTCTAATACAGTATTTGTGCGTGTTACAATGATGACAAATACTTAAATGTATTATTTAATTGACTTTTCCAGCCTTTTTGGCTGACTTGCAATTCAGTTGTTTACACTGGGATTATACATAGTCACTGGTTGACACACACAAAAAGAACATGTGGTTTTGGTTTAAATTACTTAAAAAAGAGCATGTGGTTTTGTTTGAGATATAATTATGAGCAGTTGATCAAGCAAAAAATAGAAAAAGCCGGGCTAATTTTTTAATTGCTAAAAACTGGAAATACATGAGAGTGTTCATTTGAAAACAAGCAAAATATCGCGTGTCCATCGTACTTTATGCCGTCCGGCGCCAGAAGGGATGTAAATAGTTCTTCGCCGAATAAACATGTTTGCGTTTGCAGACATAAGCTTTTAAAAGTATTACATTGAGAC
>NW_026855342.1:0-38472 GCF_026571515.1 Ruditapes philippinarum
TTTTTTTATATTTGTTGCCATTTCACATAGAATTGCATTATATAAACCTTCTCACATACATGTCTACATCAAAAGTCACAAACTGTTACAAAACAGTATAATGTTAATTTAATTATTATTTTTATTGCAAATCAGAAAATTTAAGTCCTGAAAACTCTTTAAAATATCATCAGATAAAACATGATAAAAGTGATGTTTTATAGGTGCAGGTTTCTATCACCATTTTGTGCTGGACACATACCTTAATTCTCTGTTATAAATATATATATGTGTAACATTATTATTAATTATACTTTGTATGACTATGTGCTCTTCGGGAAAATACAATGTCTTGGACTTGCATTCTTTAAATGGATGCAATGCTAAGAGTGGCAAAATTATCATGAAATTTTTAAAATCTGTACAATTAAGTTGTTTTGTTTTTTTTCTATAATCATGGTTAGATTTGGCGAAAGGGAGTAATAATATCAGTAAATTTAAATCATAAAATTAAAAATGCTTGGAAGGGATTAAATTTTGCTAATTTCTTGAATTTAAGAAAAATACATGTTTGCTAAGAATTTAAGTATTACATGAATTTAAAAGAAATACAAAAGGATATATATTTGATATATTTGCATATACCAATAAGTCCAAACCAATTCCCCCCCCCCCCTAAATATTGGCTTCTTGAAAATCAGAATATATAGTAATAAGACGGGCAAGGAAAATAGGGCAAATAACATAATCATGGATTAGAAATTTCTTTGCTAATAAAGAAAGAACTTCAAAATGTTACAATACAGTGACAAACAAATTTATATAAATGAAGCCAAAAAACAAAACAGAACAAACAAAATACTGTACTATGATAAATTAAAAAAACTTATTTTCAAGAACTTCATTGAAAAAGTTGATAAAATTATGTTCAGAAATAGGAATAAGAAAAACTGTGAAAAATATCAAAATGAATCAGGCTTTGTTTTGGGTTTAACAATAAAATTTGTTTTAAAACACATTTTACATTAATCTTTTTTACAAACAAAATTTTTTTTCAAAGACTTATATAAATATATGAACGCGTCATGAAAAACCAACATAGTGCGTTTGCGACCAGCATGTAAATTCCAGACCAGCCTTTGCCCATTACCAGCGGCAGCTTCTGATCAGGATCCATACTGTTCGCTATTAGTTGCTCTACTTTTTGGAGGGTTGGTAAGCGAAAAAGCACAAAACCCTGTTTCAGCCCTGCGCGGCTTTCCCGAAGGCTGGTCGGGACCCAATGCTGGTCCCCCAAACCCCACTATTTTTGGTTTTGTAAATTGGCGCAGCTCAAAATGTTTATTTTTTCCCATCCCCTCTTAAAAGATATTTTTGTGCCCAGCAAGTCTCTTTATAAACATGTCTCGTTGCTCGCTGAGTGGGAGGGGCTGCACCCTTTCTTTTTGCCTGCTCCCTTACCCAACCGTCTCAATTTTGGGGTTTTTTCCCCTAAAAAGGTCGGTTTAGTTTTCTCAAACAGTAAGTCCTTTTTTTTGGCGAGTCTAGGTACCCCCTTTTTGGGGAAAACCCTTTGTATCCTAAAAAAAACAGGAAATACATTGGTCACCCATACCGTGCTTTATATTTTATAACATCATCCATAATATTTGTGTGTTTATTTGTTTCGTTTTAATTCTATTTTAACACATTTGTTTTATCATATCTCGATAGATGGTCAACCTAATATGCTTTCCTGGACTACATACCAGTAACAACAAATTCTTTGCAAATGACTATTAATCTAACATGATTTCTGAATCAGAAGTGAGAGACAAATGACCAACAGACTCGATGTACGAGATCATTTGTCGTTGAGAAATTTTCTCTCGCCTGAGGATCAAACCTGTGACCCCTGGATAATTAATACCATACTCTTCATATTAAGGTAAGCAACTTTTTCTTCTCACCAGGCAAGCTAAGTGTATCATTAACCTAAAATTATTTTCATTTTTTCAGCATCTGTTATCGTTTTTTTTTTTCAACTGCAACTTACCTGTCTAAATTTACGAACTAAATCACGGAGCTGCGAGGCATGTTTAGCTGCACATTGTCCGTCCATCTCTACTTCAATTAATTTCTTCATCACCTTCTCACGTTCACGATTTAACAAGTCAGCCTCAGTTCTGCAGAGGAAAAAAAATGTTAGCACTTTCTTTAATGGATTTTTCTAGTTAATGATCTATATGGACCACAAAAAAAATGCACATCAACTTAATTAAAGTTCCAGATTTCCAGACTGAAGGCTAAGTGCTATTGTTTTCTTACATCTCAGACAGGATTATCTACTGTTTACACTGGTGCTAGAAAACTCTGTAAGACAAGTCGCTTGCTTTAAATGACGTCATTGACGCGCGACTAAATAAATATATGCAAAAGTGTGGAAATTAATTAAATAAGTTCAAGGAACATTATAGTAATTAATGTTTACTCTTATGTGGTGTAAATTTTCTTCTATGTTTGGGTCATATAAGTTAAAACAAGTCATCTTAAAATCCTTCAATGCATGCCTCCCTTCAAAGTCATAAATACGCAATATGTAGCACAGTAAACGTTTATAAATAATTTTTATCTAACTTGTACTTTACATTTAGATAAGACAAACAAATTATCTATAAAATCGTATTCTGGATGCATACAGCTTTTTAATGCATCACAATGTAAAATTAATGATTAATGGCTGATACATATTATATCAAATTAATAAAAATCATTTCGTATAAAAATTTATAAACTCACCTCACAGCATCAGCCTCGTCCCTAAGAATGCCCATACTTTGTTTAAGAAGTCTATTTTCTCGTGAACTGTGCGTCAATTCGTCCCTGTAGTCGTCTAGTTCACGCTCTTGCTCCTCGAGGATACGCCGGGATGTGTTCAATTCGTCTTCCTGACGCTCGTTTTCGCGTAGTGTCCGCTGTAACTCAACCTGTAATTTAAGAAATATAAAATTAAAACCTTCAACCATAATTATCAGAAGAGAACGAGAAATAAAACAAAGAAAAACAATTTTATTTTTTTCTCGAGGCTTAGACATTAAATGCTAAACACATAAGAATTTTTCATTCCCTTTATATCTATAGATAAACAAAGATTTCAGAATTAACCCAAAGAATCCAAATTGAAAAGCAAAAAAATCATGTTATGCAATTTTACCATATCAAGTCCCATATTTCAGAACCACAGAACCATATACCTTTAAAATGTAAGTTTTTAACAAAGACTGCAACTCATGTGTTAATAAAAACTACAAAAAAATTATCACTTCAAAAACAGACATCGATTTAAAAAGATATAACCCAAATAAACCGAAAAGTATGAAATATACTAAATTTTTTTTTTCTTAATCATGCTTAAGAGAAATAAATCATACTGGTTGAAATACTGCTCATCACTTTTAAGAAATAAATTAAAATAAATGTGCCTAAATCAATGATTTTCTTAATTTTACATTATGCCAATAAATAATAAACAATGAACAGGAAATTATGTCAGCGTCACATGACGTCAATAAAGATGACGTCAAAACATTACAAACAGTTTGGCGTAATAATTACAGCCAGGATCAATTTGATGCATTATACTATTGAAGAAAGCAATTAATGTGCAAAATATTAAACCTCTTCCTGGATTATTATATTACTTGGATAATTTATCACCAAATGGAATATAATTTTCCAAAGTTCTGTTCAAAGGTCTCTCTATATTCTGTCAATTACTTAAACGTATTTTGTATAATATCGTAGTCAGTTTTGCTAGTGTTTTCATATTTGTAGACACAAATGGCAAATTTTATATTAATCAGATAATAATCCTTAATACTGCTAAAAATTTAAAATTTCAAAATATCTAAAGGTACTGATTACCGAATGACTGTGTATTCCTAATTTACTAAAGTTTCATACAGGATTGAAAAATATATTAAAGGCCCATTATGCCTCAATAATCTTCTAGCATACTTAGCATCCCAATTCTCTAAAACCATTATTTTATCATCATAAAATCTATGTTAAGAAGTAAAAATATATTTGTTTCTGAGGCATAATATGCCTTTAAAGGCAGAGTAAGATACCGCCTAGGCGCCCAAACCCATAATGTTAGTACAAATATTCTTCAATTGAAACTCTTTTAAATTAAAAATATTCAATAACTTTAATGAATGATTTACTAATTTATTCATCTCTGACAAAAGAATAAATCATACAAATATAGCTAAAAATTTTTTCCTAACAATATTAAAACTACATGTGTATATATATAGAGAGAGACAGTTAAGATAGAAGTATAGGAAAAAAAATAAATCTAGCAAAAGCAAAACCAAAGCAATCAAAGCAATGATAATGTTAGATATATTAGTGTAAAATCTGTGCGCTTTACATAATTCAAGTTATTTTTTTGCAGCATTTAGTTACACACAGTGTACCCCATATGTGTAATGTGTAATACATGTATGTAAATTCTAAGACCACTCAAGAACATTAACACAGCATTATGCATAATACTTTATAGATGAAGTTTTAAGGGAGATCAAAAGATCCAAGTGACTACCCAAAAGAAACAAAATTATCCCTAAAGAAACAAAATTATCCCTAAAGAAACAAAAATATCCTCAAAGAAACAAAAATCAAACATTTACAATCTACCAATTTTTTCTAAGAACCAGATAAGCACATCAGAATAAAACAAAATGGTGATAAATCAAAACACAATTAAATTTAAAACTAAATTATTATTTCACCTTTTTTTTTTCATGATGGACTAGCCCAGTTTTCAATTTGGGACTGGTTTTAAAGGGGTTTTGATATTAACTTAACTGCTGAATTCCAGCTGGCAACAGAAGAGTTTCAGGTCAGAAAGCATGGACCAGCAGGCTTACATAAGCCTGGCACCATGGACAAAACATAAGCCCATTATATGAAAGCATTTTAAGTGTTATGGTTAAAGCTAAGAACCACAGATGAGTTATTACATTGCTGCTAATAAAATGTTTGTTAAAATAAACATTCATCAAATATGTTTGAGTTTCTCTGCTTGCAAAAAAACCCAAACAATTCCTAATGCAAAAATATAACTTGGGGTTTGATTGTATTGAAAGAATATACAATTTTGGAAATCTACAATTATTAGGTATATATTGTCAAAGCATAGGGAGAAGCTATTATGCTTTAAATAATTTAATATAATTCTTTTAAGAGGGAGAATACATTATAATTAAAGGTATAATCTATGATTACATCACAGCATTTTATGACTGATATTATACATTTTTAATATATTTTGAGTACCTCATTTTTGAGGGTTCCCACTTCACTCATGAGGTTTTCAATTTTATTTTCATATGTTCGCATCTCGCTATGAACTCGGTCTTCCTCGTCCGTGCTCAGGTCTTCCATGCGGAGAGCGTCCCGCGGGGTGTGGATCTCAAGTCTGTGGGTGGGGCCCTGTATGTGATAACAGTCATTCTCTAAGATTCTGTTAAAAACTTTCCTCGACAACATTATTTAAAAAAAAATAAATATTAGCTAGAAATTTTCAAATAAACACCTTAAGTAAACCAAGGAGACTACAAAGTTACTAGTTTAATTTAATAGTTTTAAACTTGTGTAATATTCCTCTGCACCATAATGAAAAAAAATGTTAAAAAGGAAAATATACTTGTAATGGAATACCTTAACCATATAATTATCAAGAAAATCAATCCATTTATCAAACAAGAGGGCCATGATGGCCCTGAGGTCGCTCACCTGTATATAGCCCCCCCCCCACACACACCCATAAGAAGATGTTTCATGCTAAACATCTAAGCTCTAGCTCATTGGGCTTTTCAACAAGAGCTGTCCGTAAGACAGCGCGCTCGACTTTTTTATTGCTTGCCAATAAAAAAAGTTTTTGCAGTAAAAGGCAATACAAGAATCTCTGTATTTTTAAAGTGAACTAGTTGTTTGATACCCTTGAATATTACAGCAATGTTTATATGACATAATTTATGGTAAAGTGAACAAGTGGATAGGAATGAATTTTTTTAGATTTTTTAAGTTTTTTAGTGCTTGCCTATAATACAAAACATTGACAGTTAAGGGCCATAATTCAAATAAAATCTTTGACAGAATTACCTTCTCCTGGACATGTTTGGGAATCATGATTGTAAACAAGTATTCCAACTTTCAAATTAATATCTCAAACAGTTCAGTCAAAAAGTGGACTGGTACTAAAAACTTAACCAAGATTCTAAGTCGATAAAAGGCCTTAATTTTTAAAACAAATCCTTGACAGAGTTACCTTCTCTTGCGTACAGATGGGGGTAATGATGTGAAATAGCATTAAAAGTTTCAAAGCAATATCTCAAAGGGTTAAGGCAATAAGTGGATTTTACCCATATTCAATGTATTTTCTAAGTCAAAAAGGGGCATAATTCTGTCAAAAACCTTGACAGAGTTATGTCCTCTTGTCTGTTGATGAAGGTCGTGATGGTAAACAAGTATGGACAGTTTCAAAGCAATACCTCCAATGGTTTTGAAATAAAGTGAGGTGGTACAAAAAACTTAACCAAGCTCAATACACTTTCTAAGTCAAAAAAGGGCCATAATTCTGTCAAAAACCTTGACAGAGTTATGTACTCTTGTCTGTAGATGGAGGTTATGATGGTGAACAAGTATGGTAAGTTTCAAAGCCATACTTGTAATACTTCTGAAATAAAGTGGGGTGGTACGAAAAACTTAACCAAGGTGTGACGCCGACGCCGGGGCGAGTAGGATAGCTCCCCTTTTCATAGAAAAGTCGAGCTAAAAAGAAGATTTTTTTAAAGTTTTTACTATACACATATAGTTAAAAACAATGACACCCCTGGGGCGGGGCCAGTTTTGACCCCTGGGCTTTTATTTGAACAAACTTTGTAGACACTAACTAGAAGATGTTTCATGCTTAATATCTAAACTCTAGCTGTTTGGGTTTTTTCAAAGAAGATTTTAAGTTTTTGCTATACACATATAAGGAAAATCAATGACCCCCAGGGCGGGGCCAATTTTGACCCCAGGGCTTTTATTTGAACAAACTTTGTAGACACTCACTAGAAGATGTTTCATGCTTAATATCTAAACTCTAGCTATTTGGGTTTTTTCAAAGAAGATTTTTTAAGTTTTTGCTATACACATATAAGGAAAATCAATGACCCCCGGAGCGGGGCCAATTTTGACCCCAGGGCTTTTATTTGAACAAACTTGGTAGACACCTATTAGAACATGTTTGATGCTAAATATCTTAGCTCTAGCTCTTTGAGTTCTTTAAAAGAAGATTTTTTAAGTTTTTTACTATATGCATATAGGGAAAATCAATGACCCCCTGGGGCGGGGCCAATTTTGACCCCAGGGCTTTTATTTGAACAAACTTGGTAGACACTCACTAGAAGATGTTTCATGCCAAATATCTAAGCTCTAGCTCTTAGGGTTTTTTAAAAGAAGATATTTAAAGTTTTTTCTTTCGGTTGCCATGGCAACCAGAGTTCTGCATGGAATTAAATTCTTTGAACAATTTTTAAAGGTGACCACCAAAGGAACATTCCTGTGAAGTTTGGATGAAATTGGCCAAGTGGTTTATGAGGAGATGTCATTTAAAGTAAAAGTTTAAGGACGACGGACGGACGACGGCCGGACGCCGGACGAAAAGCTATCAAAAAAGCTCACCCTGTCACTTTGTGACAGGTGAGCTAAAAAAAAATTGTAATCAAATCCCAATTTTGTTAGATGTACAGTATGTTATGGTAACATGTAGTTTTGTCAAATTGTACAAATATGTAATTACCATCTTTTTTTGTTCTTCCCTCAAAATTATGAATTACTTAAAAGCCAATTTAAAGCTGATTATATAAATACCAGTAAGCTTATATTTTAATTTACGACATATTTTGTCATCAAAATGCATTTTTTTCTAAGTTTGGGTGTGCATGATTGTGGATGTCTGCGTCTTGATATAGGATGTGTGCTCCTTATGTGTGAGTATCATGTGTAATGGTAAAGCCATTTTTATATAAAATTTTTAACAACAAATTATACAGAAATGCAGTTTTAAATTTTTCTAAATTTTTGTGCAAATAATTTTTTTAGATAAATCATGCAGGGTATAAAAATCATAAATACCTAAATTAAAGTTTACAAATTCTCTCTTTATGAATTATGTACCTTATTTGGAAAATTCACACATTAATTTAGTGTTAAACAAATTTTGTTTTCATTTCAAATATAATCGTAATTTTTTTTACTCTAAGCAAGCATAAATGATAATATTCATGCATATGTGAATATATAATGCCCATCATCAATAAGCATAATAGTAGTAAGTTAAATAAAGCATAATTTGGAGTGAAAAATCAAATTTGGTCCTAGGCTTTGAACGGGTCTAAAATGGCTTCTGCAGATGTTAATGCATGGTGAAATGGCATTAACCCTCTATTGTTTAAATAAATATAATAAACAAACTAGCAAAATGAACACAACATTTTTGTAACCAATTCAAACATAAACATAATTGAATTAAATAAACAATCCAATAATAAATATATTGTCAAAAACATAAAACCATGCATTAGCTTGGATATCAATAGTAAGTGCTCGCCAATTTTTTGAAGCCAATCACCGACGAGGATTTTTCAAATTTTCAGGTTTCAAATCTTAATAGAACAGATTTTATATAAACTGGACGTTTTATATTATAAAACGCAAGTGGGCGGACCACTAAGCCGGTTAGAGTGCATATTGGATGTTCTTCGTAAATAAGAAAGCTACAGTCGCTTCGCAAGCTCCGCTCCTTTTTAGCTTTCTTATTTACGAAGAACACCCAATATGCACTCTAACCTATACGTGACCTTTCCTTTTAACTAAAAAAAAAAGTAATAAAACAAAATAAAGAACAACTTTTTTTTAAATTCTCTGGTTGTTGAATAAAATCATATACTCTGGTGGCCGTTGTAACAGACAGGAATAATCTGGCTTGAGGAATGGTTCAGGTAGTTTCCACGTCACATTTACCAGAGATTTACCATTTTCCTCTCTGTAATGACTCATTGCCAGTTTAATTTTCTTGAATATTACATACATTGTTGAATCCAAAATTGTAGAGAAATTTTAAAAAAAAACTAATAATCTTTATTGTCTTGTATATTTAATTAGTAGTATGTGTACAAATCATAACAGTGAAATAATATCATCATAAACTGTGATGCAATTTCATTGTAATGATGTCAATTTAAAGCACTTGATTTGCGATACGACTAGCTTTTTTATCATTAATGTAAATATTAGAAAATCCAGTCTTATATTATAAAATATGGTGTGAACTTTTACAGCCAAGCCACCAGGCTGTTCAGGGTATACAGGTACTAACATAGGGAAATCGATTCCCTAAACACTAGGGAAAGTACGATCCTTAGTCAATTCAAAAGGAGGGAGATTCTTGCATGTAGAATTAATTTTTAGAGTAGCCAGAAAAAAATGTATCAATCATGAGTGATTGTAAACAATTTTTTATCAACCATGGCTCAGTGTTGAGAACCCGGTAGTAAGTTCTGCAGTGGCCACTAATTTCGCCCGCCACTGCGAGGCTTGTGGACTCTTCAGCATGGAGGTAGCATACTCTTAGTGCTAAAAAGACAGATCTCCAGACTTATCGCAGTATTTGAATAGCAATTTCAAGTTCTAATGCCAAACCAACATATAATTAAATTAGCCTATAGAGTAAATATCGAACTTAAACAAATGCAACTTTTAAACTCTTTCATACCGTCTGTGCTATAGATTCAACTTCCGGTACCTAAATGTTCAGAAAACAACAATAGCGTTTACATTTGATCAATTTATTTTTCTACAAAATAATGAAGAATAAAACGAAACAAAAAAACAAGGAAAATAATGAATGTTTTAGAATTATTTTGAATATTAAATTTTCTGATAAAAATTATTTTTTTGTGGGTAAAATAAATTAATGCTTGGTTTGTACTGAAAAATTACGGTGATTGTAGAATGTGTTTATGTAAAGTAACAATATTGTTTGTAAAAACAGTGCACTGTTATCATTTTGAAAACTGATGGTGATCAAGAGTCGAGAGTTTATAAATACACCTCAAGACTCTTCTGTATGAAGAAATACAAAATTAATGTATTAAAAAATTAATATTATAAACCGTACATGTCAAGTGTTTAGCAAATTTCATTTTACTTCTATTATATATATATTCTCTGAAAAAAAAATCTTAAGAAATTAGTGACAGTCTTGCAAAGATCTTTTGCTTGCATAGCTTAAGCATGGTTTGTAGGAAAATCAAATTCAGATTGTTTTCCCAGGCAAAATTTTTTATGATGTCTTATAAAAAACAAAACAAAGATGCCAATAATCTTAAGTCTTTACTGAGTACTTGATAATAAATTATTCATAATAATTATAATTCTCATCACAACTGTCATGTTGTGAATTATAGGGATAACTATTGGCCAAGAGAAGTGAAGTTTATTGCACACTGGAGAGATACCTCTCATTTATATTGCATAAAGCAACATCTGTTCCTAAACACCTGTTAATTTTGTTGCCTCAAATACCTGATGGTAGCCTGAGAATCAATATTTCTCAGCCAATACTGTGGACAAACTTACACTCAAGATTAATTTTTTCAAGAGAATTCCAAGTCAATATAGCAGTACCTCATGGGTTTTATGTATTCCATCTATAGCAATTTTTCCCCAAGGCATTTGTTTTATTTAGCTACCTTATTTATTGTAAATGGTGCAATTCTAAATACTAAAAAAAACATTTAAGTAACAGAAGAAAATATGAGCAAGGCCTCGTAAATGCCTTTTGCATCAGGACATTTATGAAATATTTCAAAGGGTTGTCATATTTTTTCCAAGATGTGCCAATGAAAACAACCATCATTTGGCCAAGGATCAAGGGGGACATTATAATAGACTAATTTTATCAGCATTTCAAGCGATGATATGGATCGGCAATCTGTTAATAATAAAAATCCTGATTTTTTTAAGCAGACATATAACTCACTGTATCATCATTAATAAGCCTTTTGTGTATCACATTTGCATGAACAATTGTGCAATAAAACTTACAAATTGTGACGCTCATTATCACCTTGTGTTTCTTTTAATCTGACATGTTTTAAATGTGAACAGGCAATGCCAGTACAATATGTGAATATAAAAACATATTTTCAGCATAGCATTTGACATATGTATGCAATTTAAGTTGTGATAAGCAAATAAATTAGAATAATGGTTAACATTACAAATTGTGAGTAAAATAATTCTAGTTTGTACCATTTCAATTTTCAATTTCACCATTATATAATTATATATTACTTGACAGCTTATTAAAGTCACTTAAGAAAATCGAGTAATACAAACATAAAGAAATAAATATGATGGGAAAGTTGCGTAGCACTGTATGGGCAACATGCCTTTAAAAATCAAAGTGCAATTGGTTGTACATGCTCATATTAAAATCAATTTCAAGAAAATTATTTACCAAATCATAAATTGAAAAGCATTAAGACAGATGCAAAAGGTACTTATAGATGAATCAAAGTTCCAGAAACAGTAAACCAGCCTAAAACTCTGGTATCTCAATTCAAATTTCAGAAATTCAAAACGGACCAATCAAAATGCTCAATTTTCAGACTGGTATACAAAATCTCCAACTAGTATCAATGAAAACCAAAGTGAATAAATGATTAAGAGGGATAAAAAGGTTGATTCACGGATAATTTGTGGCTTATAAACATAATAATAATGTGCCGCGTCACAACAAAACCAACGTAATGCGTTTGCGACCAGCATGGATCCAGACCAGCCTGCACATCCGTACAGTCTGATCAGGATCCATGCTGTTCGCTTACAAACCCTATGACAAGTAGAGAAACTGACAGTGAACAGCATGGATCCTGATCAGACTGCGCGGAGGCACAGGCTGGTCTGGATCCATGCTGGTCGCAAACCCACTATGTTGGTTTTGTTGTTACGCCGCTCAATTATATTTGACCTGTACACTATGAATGATAGAGTACCACATGCACTCATGCTACATTTTGACATGCATAAACATATAGACATTATACTTTAATATACAATCTTTGTTTCCTATGTCGTCCTGTGTTGCATTTTCCCTTCGATCGACTTTTGGAAAACGGACTTGCCCACTGGCACAAAATAACAACATTAAATATAAAAGTTGAACCAAAATTAATCATCTACATGGACATTTACACAACAACTCATTACATGAAATTAATTGGTCTTTGATCTATTAAATTTCTCAACAATTAAAAAAAGACATCATTTTGTATTATTTAGTAGACTATTAAAGCAGCCATGACAGTAATGTACATTGCATTACAATTATTCCCTTTATTTATAATCTGATTACAAGTTAAATTTTATAGTCAACAATACAAAACGAATAAGATGGTATTCTTTTTTTTGTGTATGTTGAATCTTACTTTGTACTAATACAGTAGAGGTCATATGGTATATTTCCAGCTTTACAGGTGGAGGAAGATTTAAGGTGCCCCTCCATGCATTATTTCAGGCATAAGCACCAGCCTGACCATAAATTTTGGGTTAGCTAGCTGAATCCAATGTCCCTGGCGGGATTAAATTGAACCATCATGAACAGCGATTAGGAGTGCAAAAGAAATAAATATGATGGACAAGTTGTGTGACACTGTATGGGCAACATGCTAGCTGAATCCAATGTCCCTGGCAGGATTAAATTGAACAGATGATTCCACGATCAAAACAACTTAGCCATGATGGATGCCCAATGATATTGTTCATAAATCAATTATGACGCTGATCTAATTATGACCAGAAATAAATCTTTTTAGAACTTAAAAAATCAATTTCACCCTAAAAATGAATCAACAAATCTCAATTGAATGATTCAGTGGTCAAGGTTATAATTCAATTATAAGTAAAAAGTATGCTCAAAGTGTGCTGGCAAAATTTTGCAGCAAACAGTTACAAAGAGACTGTTGCCGATTTTTTTGATAACCTACTGTACTACCAGTAATCCATGGTCTCCATATCAACGGTCAATGGCCATTGGAGACCAGGGACCTTTGCTGACTGAAGACCATCAATAAGTGTGCCCCAAAAGTAACAATGTTTAAAATGTCACTGAAAAAAAGATTTTTTTGTCCTTTCCCAAACCGTTTGGATAAATCAGCAGGGAGGAGAGGGCACGGTTTATATTGACTCGTCTGTTAGTCTACCCTGGGACATCTTTAAATTTTGCAGTATCATTTTCCTTATGCCAGTTTCATTGATGAATTAATAATATGATTAAGATTTAGGGAAAAGCTAGCCAGTTACATGTACCAAGAGACACAGCCATAATTATATATAAATTTATACATAGGCAAGAAAAAAAGCTCTAAAAAATGAACAATACTTTCAAAGTTTCTAAAAGAAGAAATCTAATACTAACTAATTATAACAATTAGAAAGGTCAGAAAAGTAAGCATAATTAAACTAGTATAAAACTGTAAGAAAGTCCTCCAGACCACTGCCTATGCCTAAATTATCCAACTAAGATAATAAAACTGTTCACCCACAGAAAAAAAATAAGGAAAATAAAAAAACTTGCTTTAGAAGCAGTTTCGGAGTTATTAAACTTTATGATAAAATCAAAGAAGTTAGAAAGAAAACATGCTCTTTATTTGTCGTTTAGTTATAATAGCGACTACAATCCCACCTTGGCAACCTTTTTTGCTCGTTTCTTTAATAAAAAATAAATCACAGACACAAATAAGAGATTCACAATGTGTGTATATAAATACAAACATAAAATTATAAATAACAAAGGTAACGTATGACTACCATATGTTTGTAACTGTAATATAACATACCTATATAATATAACATACCTATATAATATACACTTTTTTTATCATTTATATACCAATTATAAAGACAAATGAACGGTTCATAACAATTCTGACTCATTTAAAACTCAACTCATTAATTACAATTGTTCTGAAGCTATAACTATTTAAAAGGAGTGCAAGTTTAACTTAAAGTAAGTCAAATGTGAAATAAAAAAATTTCAAGGCCCACTGCAAACTGAGCTAACTGGCCATTTTGAACTCTAATCTAGTAAATTGTCAACCTAAATAGTTATATATTTTCTAAGTGTACACCCTTCCGCATAATTATTTCATGTATTGTTACTAGTTATCTTAAAATAATGGTGATCAACAGCTATGGAAACAGGTGCACACACATAGGGAATGGACTCCTAAAATGTTTCCTTGTCTTAAATTGGTGACAGATGTAAATAATTTACATGTCTAGCAAAGGGTTACAATGCATACATGTTCAATTTCAACAGAATTTTGAACTTGATACGAGAATTTTTATGAAACCATTGCCCATAAATTTGAGATTACATTTTAAAGTCCATATTTAAATAAGAAAAAGTTTCTATTTTACAATGTATGTATATTTCTCCTTACTTCAAAAATCAATTACATTGTAAAAGGTGATTCAAAGTAATTTATCAAAAGATGCTATCCGGAACTCAGCAAACGTAGGTTTTTCCAGTCTAATCCCAAATTATAGCTTTACTGTTATAACTTTGATGCACAACCCTTCACTAGAAAGTTGTCACCGCCAACGCTGAGGTAATTACATTTGTGTCTATTATATTTACCAATCTGTCAATGCAAAATTTGTTCGTACACCTAAGATAAGACATGAAAAACCCATGTTTGCAGAGTTCTGATGTTACTTTGTATCTCTATTTTATTTTTATAATTTGCTGCTTTGTTCTGAACATATCCTATGATACTAAATGTATGCTATAGCAGGATTCAAGTAAACAATGCTACAATTACACGCAAGACAATTCAAACCATCTCTAAGTTTTTTAACAAAAGAAATTCTATATATAAAATACACTTTTATATCAATATATGGGACTGACACCTAGTTTAAAGTGAACTATGTTGAATTGGTGACAATTAAAGCTTCGTTTAGCAAGGAGGAAAGCACCATTCAAGTCATTAAAACATAATAAAGGGAGATAATCTACACACCTGCCAGGAGACTTTGGACCCCTTTGTTGCTTTTGCCGGTGGAGGAACCCATGGTCCTGAGGATGGGCTCTTACTTCGAGCTCTCGATGATATTGTACTCTTTGTGAACTTTTTTGTACTGGTCTGTAAAAGGTATACAAATCCTTTAATATTTATGTATAATATAATAGAATTTATAATATGAGGACTGATTTGAAATTCTTCTTTGAAAGATGTTTGATAAACTTGCAATTCTTAAATAATGAATTACCTAGCCATTACCAATGCTAAATATCTCTAATTATTAGGGAAAATCTAAACCAACTGAACAGTGTACAGTGTCAACCTCTGATCAGATAACACAGATATCCCAACCGATTCTGGTCTGAACTGGTTGCATGGGTAGAATTTGTTGCAGCCAGAAGACTTGTTAATCTTAACCTTACAATAACTTTTGTAGCTTTTAACTACATGATCTAGATCACAATAAAGTCTGAACTTTTGAGTTTTGGGTCGAGTGGCACGTATTTTAAATGATAGCCCAACATCCCCCTTATTAAGCCACTTTGGCACTCAAATGGGTCTCTGAGTATTTTATTTCTTTGTAGTCATTTTTAGGATTCAAAGAGACATGTAACAATTATAAAGGAACACTGGTAACTTACAACTCCGCCTTTTTTCTTCTTTGGCTGCTTGACATGGACGTGCACCGGAACATCGTCATCCACATGTACATGGACTGGAGATGTTGGCCGTAACCCTTTACTCCCAGGCATCTGATGAATTAAGTTTAAGATATCATAATTATTTTTAAATATCATAATATCATTTATATGAGGAGCTATATTAAACATAACAATGTAAATATTTTCCTGCCTAAGTGGTTCTATATTGATCAACACTGAACAGTAGTGCCAGAGGGATAATAATGTTAACATTCCTCATTTCCTGACTATTGCTTTTTAAGAGTTTAGAAATAAATCTGGTCATTTTTACTTGTGTACTGTAATAAGAAAGTGTTTACTAACATTCATATTTCTTAAAGCCATTGAAAAATCTTGGTAAAACAGAAAAATGTTCTCCTTTATGCTTATCCGAATACCTGTGTATTTTGAGTCGGGCGCGTTTTTGTCAAGTTGTGACAAGTTGCTGATACTGATGATAAAAATATTTTCAGCTAAATAAAAGATATATATGTTAATAATCCAATTATCCGGTTGTCTGCAAATAATATTTTACTTCACTAACGTTTCAAAATAACCAAGTGGTTAGATTCAATATATTTAGGACATCGCATTCAATATAAAAATTCTATAATTCCGTCCAGATCGATCGGTTCAGACATGTCAAATTCCTAGCGACAAAGTTCAGACCATTTTTTGCAACATTTAACGGGGTTATTGTGCGAAGAAATTGTTCTTACCTCTTCAAACTAAATAAAACCGTGTTAAAGATCCAAAATATCAATAGTGTTCATATCTTTTTCTGCAGGAATTAATGATAAAAGACCGCCGAGTACATGACAGATGCTCAACTTTTTGTTTACGTCCAGTACGGAATCCTTCAATTTCATTGGTTGTCGCTGATCCCATTTAAAGAGTATTCAAGGGAATTAACTTTGAAAAAAAAAGATATTGGGTAAATGCTGTCTGATGCCGTACTTAAATAGTACAACAAGTTGAATCATGAAGAGTTGCTAATTGACCACTCAAATGTTATTTAAAAAATTGATTGATCCGTTCGCCGTTCCGGTGCCTTGATATTATTATTACCAAATTGCATATCAGTTGTTCCAAAAATGTATGCATTTTTTTTGATGTCCCGGATACTTTATAATATATCAATAACTACATATTCTACTTATTGACATGATTTTATGTTGATCGATTTATAATCATTTTAAATTTCATATCTGTAAACAGCATAAATTTATGGAATGACTGATATATATTTATATGATGGAAAATATGGAACACTTTAAACTGACAAATTTCAATTATGTAATGTTGAAACTTGTACGATATGACATGTGTATTACTGTATTAAGTAAGGTGTGAAGTAATTAAGACAGGAGGTACAGTTGACATACAATACATACATACATACAAAAAATATAAAAATGATACTAAATATATATATATCATTTTTATATTTATGGGGGGATTGAAGGAAATTGATTTTATAGTATATATCAAGAAGTAAAACACATTTTTTTTGAAAAAATAATGCATTTGACATTTTTTAAGAGGGTTGTATAGTGGGTACGGGGGGAGTGTAGTGACCAATCAATGCGCCGAACACCTGTGGTGAGCATATTCTCATTATGAATAGAGCCTGTCACATTCTACATAGAAACGTTTCTTTTTTGATAAATAAAAACATATTTATATAAATATTTAAAGAAAATATATATCATGTTCTAGATTACCAATCTACAAGTACTTTTAAATCTTTATAAGCATAATACTTAATCAATTTAACTTTACTCATTCTCTAACAAACTTAAAGTTTTTTTTTCTGATGTAACCATTGTTTATTCTTACAATCAAAAATAATCTGAGATATGCTTGTAAATTTGTAAAATTATTGTTTATTTATACGAACTGGAGAATAAAAAGTTAAAACCAGAACATATTTCAGTATGCTCCAACATTTTCCAAAATGTCAAAAGGTAGGATCATAAAGTTCAACAAGTATAGTCTGAAAATGTGTATCTTTTTTAACATGGAGGGCACTTTTATACAGTCTTATCATATTGAAGCGAAAATTTTTATTCCTATTAGATAAATTCCATTGTCGAACTAGTCAAAAGACTACACCTGCGTTAATTCCCATGATTACGTGACGTTACACGCATTTTCTCTTATATAGGAATTAGAAAAGAGCGGTAAGGACACAAACATTTTTTATTTTTTCATTTTTAATGTATCCAAAAGAAAGTACACTGCATGTAGTATACTATCAGTTAGTAATAGTTTATTAACATACATTTACCAGTGTCTCAATGAAGCTTCAATTGACCGATGCTAGTCAGGTATTGAGATGCTGCCCAAATACATTATGTGGCCGCATGGGCGAGTGGTTAATAAGCTAAGGATGACTATATAGCCGCGTGGGTTCAAACCCGTGAGGGACAAGTCGTGTTTTCCTCAAGCAAGAAACTTTACACATCATTGCTCAGTACTGGTTGGTTCCAGGAACAGATCAGAGAGCGTGTCTATATAAGCTTATAGCATCCTCCGCAATCGAACTCCAATAAATTCTGAATCAACTAAAATACGACATTGATAATGAAGACACATATTTATAATCAATCTGTGCCAACAGTTCCGTCATATAATGAAATTTTGTCATTTTTCTTTAGTGTGCCTATCTACTATAAATCATTCATGTAAAGACTTATTTAGTTCTTTTTTTATTTTTTATCGTTTAATTACTTCCTTATGATAAAAGCAGAATGTTTTTGTTTTGTTTTTTATTTTATTAGAGTACCAAATGATTGCCACGCTATTCACTGTCTTGTTTTGTTCGTTCGGCACATGGAAAGAGTGAGTATAACTGCTTATATAACGGTTATAATTTCTTGGTTGGTAGGTGTGTATTCTTTGCTTAATAATGGTCCATCCGCCCTTTCAGGCACTGGGAATACGGACCCATGCCGGTATCAGTTATTTCAAACTCAGCTCCTTAAATACGCCCCATCATGGCATGACTTTAGCGAGACTAATATTGGCAATATTCTGAGATTAACATTTTAGATGATATAGACAGTTCAAACAGTTACAGTTACATTTTTTTTACAAGTTCGATAGTGATGAAAAATCCGTTTCCTAGATACTCTAGTACTTACTTTATATAAGTCATGACAAGTCAAGTCAAGTCAAAAGATTTATTCAGTAAGTAAAGGCCGCCGGCCCAAAATACATGTCATACAAAATATGATATAAGGGGACACATTACCTCTTCATACAAGGCCTCAAACCTAAAAGACAGAGACTCCTTGCCTTAGATTATTTACCCATGATCATGGGAGAAAAATCTGATCTCCATATTAATAAAAAATGTCAACTAGAGCTATATCCCCTTTCCTGTGTCTGTAAGAAGGGTATAATTAAATCTTTTCTAAACATTCAACTTTCATTGTATTTAATAACTAGATGAGAAATTCATTTAAATCTTAACCTGCTGAATTTATATGATGGATTTTCCCAGCTTTGAATTTAGAATTAGTCTGTTTAAATTTTATGGGATTTGATATTAAATATATTGTACAAAAGATGAGCTAAAGAACCTTCCATCCGGTCTAAGGTTGAAGAAACGATCTAAGGTTGATGAAACAATTAAATATTTTTAAATCATTTATGATAATTCATTCAAAACATCTCATTCCTTTATTAAAGTGTAATGGAAAGGGACAAGAATCTCTTGTTAGTAATAAAGATTTTGACAGGGTTTGGCCCTATATATAGACGGTTGTTTTGAAATATTACCCGAGCCGCTAGTCGATGATTATATTTCAGACAACCTTTTATATAGGGTCATATAACATGTCAGAAATATTTATAACGAATTCATAATGCAGCATCTTCTATTTGCTATTAGAGAAAAAAGTGAGATTTCTTGATAATTTTGGCAGAGTTCGTATATAAAACTAAAATCTAAAGTTCAGATATACTTATTATGTTGATCTGATTACCACCATATAATATTATATTTCGCCTTCATTATGATTCGGATTTCCTTAGCCATACATACAATAAAACCGGTTTTTACTGAAAGGCATTAGAAGAAGCATCAGAATACCCTTGTCCGTGAAAGTAAAACAATTTTTTTATTTTTGTTAGGAAAAAACGTGTTTGAAGTAATTTGAAACAAGTAAACTGAAAATAAAATTATTATCATTAGAAGCTGATCTTAATCAGATTGTATAAAACTATATAAGCGTCATGATTATCCAGTGAAAAGCATCGTTACAAATGTGCAGTATTATAAAAAATATATAATATGAATAATAAGGACATACATCGTTTCTTTTTAAAAAAAAAAAAGAGTCAGCTGTAATCCTGGCCGTCCCGTTATTCCGGACAATCAGGATGCAGCCAGAATCTTCAGTATAGCGGAAGCGAACAGAAACACAACAGCAGACGGCTACCTGTCTCTCGAAGAGATGGGGGATATCTTTCACAACTTTGATATAAACGGTAAGATTATAGTGAACCTATTATCTGAAATAAAACCAAGAGCAAGTAATTCATGTTTCACGGGAAAACATCAGCTAGTAGTTCTATGCGTATAACCGGCGTTACATCTGTTGCGGGTCAGTTTTTTTTTTTAGAAAAAGTCAGTATTAAGATTATGTTCTAAGGTTTAAGGTAGTCTTACTGTAATACTTTTCCACAAAAAACAATTCTAACATCGGACAATATCTAATATATCGGTCATTTCCTATTCACAATCTTCGGTATCCAATAATTATTAACCGTTTATGACCGGAATTTAGTCACTAGCGATGGATAAAGGATGAGTGATTGTAGATAATCTAATGCCCTAGTCTTTGAAAAAATAACGTTCCGGAAATAACTGATTTGCTACGATATTGGCCGATGTTAGAATTTTGGAAGGAAAACATTACAGTAAGACTACGTTAAAGCTTCTACTGGCATAGGTTATTTAAGTCTATTGACGCCGTTTTGTTGTTGGAATAACATAACCTTAGCACAAAGTTCAAAATTACTAAACGGTAATCTCAAAGATAAAATAAGAACTGTATCACCCGATCAATTTCATAACCAAAATGCGATGATAAAAAATTTTTCAAACAGAATCTAGTACAAGTCTACTAAAATAAACCAATATAAATGTATGTAGTAAAATCTGCTTTGGAGTTCTTTAATATGGCTGAAAGGATTGATATATTTTGTGTCGAAGAGGAAGAAACGAGGACTAATCTATGGCATTCCATGTGTTTTATCGCACATGCAGTGACTAACCAAACAAAGTCCTGCGCTCAATGTTATAAAAAAAAGTGCATGTGTATTTTGAAATCTGTCTCTCAAATCTCAGGATGTTCATTGCTCAGTGCAAATTTCGTGGCCGGTTCTGACCAGTTTATTAACTAAGATTTGTGTTTCAGCTTAAATATTTTATTACAGATCAATAACATTCTAAACACTACGTATATGACTTTAATTGTGAAAATATATTTGTTTTATATAAAGATGACCAATGTATAGACGAGACGGAGTTTATCGCACATTGGACAAACCTTAAGCTTGGGGACCTTGATGCAGCTATCCGACTGTTCCACCATGCCGACACTGACAGGGACGGATGTATCGAGAAAGATCCGGATTACTCTAGACTGTTCTATTACTTTGATAGAGATGGTATGCTTTTTGTTGCGAATGTAAAGCTTTATCTTTAAAAAGGTGTAAAAGGGATCTTGTATAATATTTTTTAATCTATAAAAGGTAACATTATGTTGCTTCTATAATCTATTCTTGAAATAGTGTAACAAACAAGATTTTTTTATTTAAAAGTAAGAAATGCTTTGACTTTTCTTTCTCTTTTGTATACTTTTATAGTATCTAAAAAGTACATCATTGGCCAATTACCTGAACCATTCTTTT
This sequence comes from Ruditapes philippinarum, assembly GCF_026571515.1. Classification (NCBI taxonomy): domain Eukaryota; kingdom Metazoa; phylum Mollusca; class Bivalvia; order Venerida; family Veneridae; genus Ruditapes; species Ruditapes philippinarum. The sequence continues at coordinate 21,713 of NW_026855342.1, forward strand.
CATGTGTGCTTTTTTAGTAATATTAAAGTATAGTTATAGTGAATAAGTATTTTGTATGGAAGTCAAAATACTTCTTTGTTTACAATTTGCTTCTATTATAACAAATTTCGCATTTATCGCAATTTTCAGGTAACAAACATCTAACATTTTCTGAAACAATAAAAATGTTTGCCCTTTCTAAAGAAGTAAACATTTATTTGTTTCTAAGGCATAATGTGCATGAATATTGTTCGTAAGTAGAAGCAAATGTTCCGGAATAATATATCATGCAGCTATGTTAACTTATTTCGCTATAATTTTAAGTGTGCACCATTCGCTCTTAAGGAAATTTACAAAAAATATTATCAGAAATAGGGTGATAACTATTTCTGCATTGATTTCAACCCTGCATTATTTGTTTAAGGAAATGTATTAAGCATATTTCTTTCATATACTGTACTATAGTACTAAATGCAGTATACTGGCTGATTAATTTGACTATGCTATTATCTTTTGAATATAGGAGACGGCAAGATATCCGAAACGGAATTTAAACGTGTTTGGTACGGTTTGTCGGCGTAAACTGATTTTGATATTATTGGGGAAAAAACATGCTTACAATAAATGATTTATTTATAAACAATTTTTCTTATTTTTATTTCCTCTCTACAAGAATAAATAGAAAATCTTCCTGTAACTCAAGTAATGTGTTACACACACGTACCTATAGATTAAGGACGGAACGAAGCATTGTAACGAATGAATTTCCATTACCATGAAGAACTATTTGCCCCTGTTTGCAAAGGGTTAAGTATAGTGATTATCGTAGTAGTATTTTCCCTAAACAGTTATTGTTATTGCATAAAATTGCGCACGCAGGTAAAACTTTTTCGGAATACAAAATGATTCATTGGAACGTAATACGCGCCGTTGTTTTCATCTTATTTGTTTAAAGATTTACTATGCTGAAATATGATAATTTGAAAATATTGGTCATTGCTACACAGTTTGTAGATATAAATTAAACATGTTTTGACTTCACAAAGAAGATGTGTTATACTTTAAATCATACAAACTATAAGTGGACAAACTATGAATATATAGTGTCATTAAAAAAAACTGTGGCAGTTTTTTAAGGCAGGACCAGCTTTTCAAGACCCATATAAAGGAACGCAGGTTCTCATACATACTTTGTACGTTCTTTTATTCAAATAAGACATATTCAGTAAGAATCTTATAGATTTCAATAAATTTCTGCAATAAAAATATTTTACTAAAAGATCTCAAAGATGAGCATAGTATATCTTTAATATGCGTGACTCAAAACAACTTAATGCAATGACGGTCCGGGAAGAGTAAGTCGCACTAGCACGTGGAAAGAATCGAACGAGTAATGGGTTCTTTAAATACATTTTACGAAACGCGGAATAACCAATTTGGACGTATAGTTTTACACACAGATAACATTTATGCACCTTTCTTTCGTGCACAACTGCAGCTCTAAGCCCTCTGACTCACTTTGAAAGCTCGGGCTATAAACGCCCTCGTTCTTCTACAGATGTTAATGAAGAAAAGGAGCCACTAACCAATCAACTATGAAAAGAAATCCTATATTATTCTTTGTTTTGGGGTGATTGTGTGCAACCAAAAAAGCCAAAGGTTTAAAGAGCGCTGACATCAACTTCCGGCTAAAAATTGAAATCGCGATTTCTGGGAAACAACAATGTTGAAAAAAAAATAAGATAAATAAATAAATAAATGACTAAAAAAGAACTTTATTTAAATATTAATTCCTTATACAACATTTTTTTACCATTAAGACTCGATTCAATAGAAGGCGTTCACATCTAACGGTTTGCGGCACAGAATATTCGATTCTAAGTCATGTAAGTTGCAAGGATTCGCCAGGATTACACTCTTACAACTTACTGAACGAAATAACTTTGAATTTGTAGGCACACACAATATATACACAGTTAAAATTCAGAGATACTCCTTCAGCTTTCCCTTGGATGCCGCGGCTTTCACGTCGTCTCCGCCGCCGAAAAACTTTCCGTTTATAAACACACGTGGTACCTGCAATCAACAAAATTTAAACTGTGCAAACTTATCAAATTTTTAAGTATCCCAAAAATGACATTCATTACAAAATAGAATCATATATTTCAAAGGATAATATAACACATGTTGTGGAGAACGTTTTATTAAGACAATATATGTAATTAATGTATGGCCTATTAAAGTGTCATGAGCATTTGCTATAATCTGGGGAGAAAACTGCAATTTCATCAACTTTTCATGGAATATAGCGCATGCAAACTCAAACGTATAGATGCTAGATTAGCCAATGTCTATGAGAATGACCATGGTCTGGTTGCTATCCCCAAAGAGAAATATGTGACACCTTTTTCCCGAGCATTACGTCATGGCTCCCCCTGTTTTTTGGGTAATTCACAGCAACTTAGGCTATTAAAGTTCTCCTTCTTTCCTAGGACTGTATACCACTGAAACCACCTACCCCTACTCCCTACACTTAAGCATTTCAGTGCAGCCATTGCTTGTATTGAACATGTCTCACCAAACCCCATTTTTAACATTTTTCTTTAATACTACATGTATTTAAACAATTCTTTTAAAATAACTTTCTTGAGATTTGACGCGCAGACATGTCTTCAACCCCGCGAGGGGTTTGACATTAATGGAAGATATATAAACAAAGAAACAAAGAAAAGGAAAAAACACCAATATCAACGAAACATAAGAAAAGACAAAGAGAAGGAAAAAATCGTACTGATCTAGCTCCAGTCATGTTTTCAAGTTCATCCTGAATTGCCTGACAGTTTTTCTCGCCATCTATATCCCAGAAACCGTAATCCTTTTTATCCAGACCTCCGGATTTTATATAGTCCGCAAACACATTTTTGGCCATTATGCTATAGCCACACGTACTCTTTGCTATTACCATCACCTTCTTGCTTTTTATTTTATCTTCTATGTCTTCTTTGACGCCCATTGTTGCAGTAGATTTCTTTCTGCAGTTTTGACTTCAGTATGCGCCGCTTATAGTAGTTATGAATTAAGCAAAAGTCTAATTTGGCTTATAATTGACTAAAGCCTTGGTTATCGATTTAGATTGGTTATTTAAAATGTGCGTTTAAACGGGCCAATAATCAGGACTGTTTTTATTGACAGTTCAATGTCAACATTGTCTGAAAGTGTTCAATGAGTGTATTAAGTTACCTCATGCAGTAAGCATAATACATTCATGATAATTATATAGGTTTCTTCCAATCTATCGCTTTCAATGGAAATAAATAATTAGTTCGTTATATGTACTTTGAAATATATAACTTTTTGTAACGATCAGATATTAGTCGTTTTGAGAGTGATCATCTGAGTAAATTTTGTTAATTTAGAAAGGGTGTCAACTGAGTTTTTTTTTTACTTGACGAGTCTCGAGATTTTAATACTATTTGACACATCTATACCAATAGATTGTGTGTAAAACTTCAGATCATTCTCTCATTTCCTTTTATTTCAGTTTATTTTTAAATGTAATAATGGACCTACCTAGAATCCTTTTTATTTAACCTTTTTAAATGTAAAAACTTACCTACCTAGAATGAAAAGCGTTTGTATACGCTTTTTAACTCCAATCAGGCTAAAACGACTCTAGATATTCGATTTTTAATTTAATTATGAGAATATATCTTTATTACCTTTTCATAATTTCCCATTTTTAGCTTCTCAGTTGATCTGTGTAATACTTTCAACTTAAATTATTATTTTAGGCTTTTGGATCTCAATGGAGCGCACCGCTGCTGAAAATTTTGCAGGAACTTTTTTTTTTCTCAAAAATATTTCTGTTTCAGTTCTGTTTGAGACGCATGTTCAATGCTTTATACAAACTAGTAATCGACCTGATACTTCTTAACAAGCCGATATAAAGGTCATCAATTGTCATAAACAATCATACCCACTTCATCTTAAATTCGTCAAAAAAAAAATTCAAATATTTGGGTCAAAAACAAAATAAAACAATCACATTTTCTCAAATTTCTAAAGTTTGTGCAGTAAAAGTTTGATGAAAGTTCCTAAAAAATGTTTAGCAGCCCTGCGCTCCATTGAGATTCAAAAGCTTTAAATTATAATTTAAGTTGAAATTATTACATAGATCAAATGAGAATCTAAAAATGATTTCTAAAACCACAAACGGGTGTTAGATAAATTTCCGTTTGTGGTTTTAGAAATCATTTTATTCTATTTTAGAATAACATTTAAATTTCAACATTCAAATTTTGAACTCGTATAAGATAACATAGATGGTCTTATAACAAAAACGTAGATGGTCTCACTAAGTTATGTATACTGTCTGCACATGCAATGATTCCCACGATGAAGTATGATAAAATAAAAAAAACCCGTAATCTTCGAGTTTAGTTAAAGGACGACGTTTTGGAGAAAGGTAAATATTTTATAAATTACATTATTTCTAGTTTGTTTCAGATTATTTACACTCATTGATTAGTATTGATTGGTTTCAGGAACGGATTTGAGAAAACGGGTTAGCTTCGAACACAATCGAACTAAAATAAATTCGTTTTTGTAAACTAAATAAAACTTCATTTGTATTTCTAAAAATAAGCCATATTGTGCAGGAAAATCTTTAATTTTGAAAAGTTTATATTTTCTTCTTATTTTATCTCATAAAAATCTAGAATTGAATGCTTCATTTAATTTCTATTCTATCTAACTACTTTATGTAATCAATCATTTGTAATTTTATGAATATTTTAATCTGCTGATAATATATATATGGTATTTTAAAAGCTCCGACAACTTTGGTGCTAATACGTCACCTTAGTGCAATAACTGTTTATCTCCTATTAGATTTAGAAGGACTTAACCCTTTACTGCACTATGGTGACGATTTATTATAACCCCACTGAAATACTATATAACCGATGCCATGGATGCCGGCCTAACGAGGGGTTTAAACTGAAAAATATGAATTTTAAATAGTACAACACACAGCCTATCTTCATTCTTGACATATCAACTCTGTTTTAACATGGATAAATATGCACATTCGATACCTTAATTTCAACATCCATCCAAAGGCTATTATTTAAGTGACTTCAATTTTGAAGCATGATTGGTTGTAACATCGAGAATGCGTATTTGTTCTGGCTAAACCATATGTCTTCTTTAATGAAGTATATGCGAAGGCATGATTATACGGGACTTCACTGAGTTCTTTTGACATGACAGGACTGGAAATAATTCTTTTTCGAGATTTTGTTACTCATTTATCTAGAATAATCATTTTTATTGTGGAAACATTACCTGAAAATAAAAAAAGAAGCTTTTTTAAGTCAAATCAAGCTAGGAACCACAATCAATATCAATTTTTTAATTAAATTCTGATTATATTCCTTTTTTTATCTTTTTTTTTTTATATTTTCCCACTTTAAGTGCCACGGCTGACCTACATGTATGTAAAATCTTTTTTTTTTTATGTTTCTAGGGTTTTTGAACCTCAGTGAAGTAACACGTAAGTTTTAGCTATCATTCGCTTTTCTTTTTGTGCCAGTTACGTGTTAAATTTTGAACATTTTTACTTTTCCCGTTATCTTGCAGGTTCTTTGAGGTTTCCATTTTTTCACCATATTTCTAGAATGTTAGCAAGAGTCATCGTCTTCACCACCATTCTTATTGGGACATGGACAGGGTATGTACTTTATTAACCACAGTGGTATGGCTCATTGAATGTTCACAAAATATGTGTTCGATACTGTATACTGTTATACAAGGGCAACAAGTCCCACAGGAAGACGTTCATAACCTAGTCAGAGTTTTCATCTCGTAGTTTTTAGGGGGATAGATAAAAAGTAATGCAAGATGTAGCCTATTAATTATATATCAAACTAGAGTATAAGTTCTGTTATCCCTTTTAAATGAATACATTGATTAGGCTATGTAGTCTACTTTTAATTTAAAAAAAACTACGGGGCGAAAACTCGGACTAGGTATAGACATATTCCTATGGGAGTTATTACCCTTGCCTATTTATAATTGGAATGGCCTGACTTTGGATACATTTTTTCGGCTATAAAATACATATTTTGTGAACATTTAATGGACCGCGTTATTAACCATGCCTCTTTTTGCATAGCTGCTAAATTTATAATTTTAAGTAAACCAGTCTACTGTTATAATGCTATTTTTTGAAATAGCCTTGCAAATCCTTAAAAATCCGGGGCTGGATGATAACTGGTATACATGCACAGCAGTATACCATACAACGTTTTTTCTCTCCTTTATCTATGTACTTTTTATTGTGTTTTTATCACATATCCGTGCATATATTTTGACGTGGCGTCATTTGCATTATAGAAACAGAAGGATATTAAAACGTTCTAACAATTAAAAAACTGCGCCAAATATTATCATTCAGTGTCATATATCATATTTATTTACATGTGTATGTTTTAATCACTAACTATTTAAGCGTAAGGTGTAACCCTGGCCGCCCGGATATTCAAGACTCCCACAATGCATCACGCATCTTTAGTATAGCGGAAGCGAACAGAAACACAACAGCAGACGGCTACCTTTCTCTTGAAGAGATGGGGGATATCTTTCACAACTTTGACATTAACGGTAAGTGTACTAAAGATTAAAAATAGGTACAGAATGTCATAGCACCCACACATGGCCTTGCGCCTTAAACAAGTAGACATTTAGGTGAATCTACTTTTCTTGTTGACCTCAATACAAAGCAAAAAGTTATCGCATACGATATAGGAACGTTGATACAAGACCATAAAGCAGATAATCTGATTACTGCCAGAGAACTTGTGTATATTGCCCTCAATATTGCCTCAAATAGTGCAAGGGCATAGTCATCAACGCCTAGCTCATTGACCGTCAAAAATAGGTCTAAAGGTAAAACCCAGCACACATAAACTACAAGAATTAGTATTTGTAACTGTTAAAAATAAAGTTTGAATTCTGACTCATCTGCTTGATTTATAACTGAATCTAATGGGTATTTTACCTTCGATAATTTTGGAAAAGATCATCTGCGATTACCTTTTACATTTGTACCGCTTCCGTTGGATGTTGAAAGTTTTTTTATCATTTTTGGTTTGTTTTGTTTTCGTTTTGAAAATGTAAAAAAGATCATCTCCAATCCGAATTTTTGTGTAAAGCTTTGAAATAAAAAAAAAGTCTATTTGACCAAATGGATTGCTTTTCAATGATGTTGACGAAATATGCGTTAAAACATGAAATATTGAAATAGAAATAAACCATTTGATAATTATGAATTATCATCTTTGCCTAAGAAGTGATTTGTTAAAACATAAAAAAGATTTTCTTTTATAGATAGCTTTTAGATATAGGGATTTAATTATTGAAAGATATTTTAAAGTATTTTATTTGATGACGAAGGTGACCAGTGTATAGATAAGACTGAATTCAAGACCCATTGGGACGATCTGAACCTTGGAGACGATGACGCTGCGGACAGGTTGTTTCTACATGCCGACACTGACAGAGATGGTTGCATCCAGAGAGATCCGGATTATTCCAGACTCTTCTATTACTTCGATAGGGATGGTAAGATTTATTTAGTTAATGAATTCTGATTTGTTGTTACATTGACAGTTTTAATTGATGAAATTATGATTGAGTCGATGCAAGGGAGAGGGCGAGATATGGGAAGAATGGAGGGCTTCGTCTACAGTTCACTTACAGGTTCAATCAAAGAGTAAAGATAAAATAGGAACCTTTTACAACGGACTGTCAGGCAAAATTAAAAATGTGGCAGATGCAGTTTCATGAGCGGTTTTGCAATCGGTACTAAAAAGTTCAGTACGTTTGTGTTAAACAATTTTATTTTAAATGTTATTGTAATGTAACGAATATGCTATTATTTTTCTGAATTTGACTAGGAACATTTTAGTATGAAACTACGTAAAGACTCATACCGAAAGGCACGGATCACAGGTGTAGAATTCTATGAAAGTAAGAATTACCAATAGAAGACTAGGTTTGATTGAGTCTGTTCATCTCTCAATAGCAACGACATGAACAGACCAGTCAACGACCATTCAGTAACCAGGACAAAAAAACAACAATTATCCATACTTTAATGTTAAGTTCTGCTTAAATTGGTGCTAGGGAGTGTGGACTATTGCTTGAATTCATGAGCAAGCTCATTTAAGTCAAGTTTTTTTCTTCAAAGTTGCCGTGTTAAGATTTCTTGAAATTTTAATGCTTCCAGATTATCGATTATTGATTTCTTTTATCCCTATAATTAGATGACGGAAGGATATCAGAAGAGGAATTCAAGCGTGTTTGGTTCGCCATGTCGGCATGATTTGTAACGCATTAAACTGATGTAAAATGATTACGACAATAAATATGTATGAACTGTTTTCATCTTTCAAGTTGTTTTTAGACAGTGTCTCTACATTTCTGACTCAAATTTGAAATGAAATAGTTGAATAATAAATGAAGAAAGGAAAAAACATTAGGAAACTAAATTTGGTAGTATGTAGTAAAAGGGAGCGTAAATTATATAAAAATAATCATTTGTAAAAAAAAACAACGGGATCAAACCTTAGCCTGCTGGAACCAAATGAGACTAGTCTTTGCCACCAGTATAGAGCCAGGCCAGCCTGCAGAACCGTGCAGTCAGATCAGGCTCTGTATACTCTATATACTGTTGGCTTACCAACTTCAGACCTTCATTCCAATATCCCTATAATGACAATGTATAGATGAGAAAATGGCACATTATGCCTCAGAATTTTTCCCCTTCTTTAGAAAGGTCAGACATGAGCTATATTACGTATAAATGGCTTTAGAGCATGTAAGATGCATATCACCTGAAGAATGCAGCGCTGAATATGATTTAATTTTTTTTAGCAAAATGTAAACAAGTAGTACTTTGGTTTCCATACAAATTACTTAATCACTATAAATGTACTAATTGCCAGAGTAACAGATGCAAAATAATGGTTGAGGTAATTGGCCAATAAATTTGGTAATGTTAACAGATCACTAAAAATACAAAGCTTTTGATGAATCATAATTAAACCATTTTGGGACATAATTGGCCTTGATTATGGGTAAAATCGCTTGCAATGAACGTCGTATTAAAAACCTATTATACCCCGGAAATGTTTTTATTTTTCTACAGAATTCTATCTTTGGTGTACTTTTGTAGTTTCCAAAAAGTTGGACTAATTACATGAACCATCATTTTCTTCGGTTGCTTTTTTTTGGCAATATGTACAGTTATAGTGATTTAGTATTTTGGAAGTCAAAATACTACATTTGTTATATTTGCTACTTTTCTGAGTCTTAAAAAGAAACGATCCACTTAAATTAGAGTAATGAAAGCAAATTGTGATGAATAAAAACTGCAGACTTTCATTCAGAGCATTGACTCAAAAGATATTTATTTATTTCCAACCCTAAAAGGCAATAAAATATAACAATACATAACTAACAGGCACGTGATATCAAAAACAAAATTGAAAAAAAAAATCTTGACAAAGTGTGATCCCTCGCAAGCATTAATCACAACAAAATTACATGAAAATTTCGGACTCAGTTTGATTGAGAGTGTACATGAGGGATAATCAAAAGTGCAACATCCAATAAAAAGTGCACTTGAGCGGTACTCAATTTTTTACACTCAAAAGTGTTGGAGTCAATGATCCAGAAGGACCAGAAAAATATAACAAGATTAGTAAGTATCACCAGAAAACACACAAATGAAAACAATCAATTCCATGTATATTATTACCAACACATGTAACATAAAAACATAAAAACTACCATTTACAAGAAAATTACAAACCTTATACATGTATATCGTATTTAAAATAATTAACAAAAAGCAGTACCTTCGTAATTAGATCTAGATTTACTTATACGACGAAATTTATATTTTATGTTATCTTATGACATCATAATGAAGAAAATATTGACCCTTTAAAAAGGTGTAATATGAGTATTCTTGAGTCATTTCATTTAAATATTACATCATTTAAATTTGTACGTATGTGTCATAAAGTTTAGATCTTTAAGACGTAGTCATCTTCTTCAGATAATTATGAAAGAATAAATTGCGCAACTAATTTTGTCACATTTCTGTGTGTGTTTTTTCAGAAATGACAGATCTATATTTTTAAAACGAACCGGTATCGTACAACAACTTAAATATAGCATCGTGCATATATATCAGTCTATCTTAATTGGACAAAAATGTTTCAATTTAAAATATGTTATTCCAGTAAATATTGTGTAAAACCTGATTATATAGAATCAAAGAAAGATTTGCTGGTCTATATATCAATCCTTTTTATCAGGACAATCTTCTAATGCAGATCTGTAGGTCCGATATATAACTATTGTGTCACAATCTATAAGTAAAGAATCATAACATAAATAATTTTATAAGGACAAAAGACGTATCATAAAAGAACTATATTTCTGATACATATTGTATGACAATCAAAATAAAGGAAACTACCACTTCAGTAACTACATAGATCATGCTAATAAGGTAACGTGTAATCAAACCCACGAAACTAAAAAATGTTGCAAAGTAAGGACAACCAACCCACTGATTGAATTAAGCCTATTAGGATTAACAATAATTTGATCATATATTTATTAGGATTACAAATTAGTGCCAAATATTTAAGGTATTTCACAACATATGAATTATTTTCATGGGCTTACTTGGTTGAGCAATTATTGGCGTCCGCGCCGAAGCGCGGCGCTCTTATGGAATGAGATCAGATTTTGTGAAAGGGCGACAGCAACTTCTCGAGCCTTTTAGTCGGTCATAATAAAAGCCGAAAATTCCGATCGGTATGAGGGTGCTTGATTATTAAATAAGAATGAAATGTCGCGATATGTTACAATGAATTTTCGCAATGCAAACATTTACAAATGAAATAACCTTTTCCGTCAATAAATCGCACTCTTCGGGGTTTTTTATTTATCATTTTGTAGTACACAGTCGGTTATCATGTCATGGTATGTTATTGTTGTACATGTATCCTAGAATGATCAGTTGATGACCTTAATATTCCAAAAACCTATTTATAGATATATCTTTTTATCACTCCTATCGGTAAATGCCGGTCTCTCCCGGTCTATTTTGACCAGGATTTACTAGTGACCGGCGAATAGTACCACACGTTTATTGTCCGATCTCTCCCGATTTTGGAGTAGATGTTTGATAACGTTACAATTAGAAAAAAACAACAATAGCATGTTTCATTTTATCTATATGAGATAAAAACAATAAATATGTACACGGATTTATATGTAATATAAATCCGTGATATGTACAATAATTGAGAAAAAGGTACATTTTTTATGGTATTAAAATGACATTATCAACTTTGAAACATTTTATTTAATTATTCAATTTTGTTATCCGTGTTTAGTAACGATGCCGAGGAATTATTCAAAGTTACAAATTAGATTTTATGAATTATTCAATTGATCGATAATTTAAAAAATGATAAAGAAAAATACAATGTACATGTACATGGTTTAAGAATAAACAATATTATATATTGAAAGATAAACCATAATTTACTGACTTTTTCCAGTTAAGCTTTGACTTATAATCGTCGGTCAATATGACAATTGAATTCTTAAAATTTATTTTACAATTTTAATAAAAAAGAGTAGTAAAAACTCAGTATTAAAATAGCACATAAAACACAAAAAAGAATAAAAGAAAACAATATTCATAAAATTTGTATTTTTTTTAAATTAAAATTAATAGATATTACAATTATTGTATAATAAACAATTATGCTCAACATGATCAACATGGTAATATAACCAGTGTCATATTTTTACTAACTTAAAGTGTGAACAGATACCTTAAGGGGGTCTTCGCTAATAGCGATAACATGTACATAATAAGGGACAAATGTGTGGTACGTGTTGATCATGCGTTACACATATGGATTATAAATGATTGCATACATGTATATCCGTTGCTATTAATAACCACGATCATAAAGAAATAACAAGTAATATTCTAATCTCTAGCATGCCAATCAAAGTTCATAATGAACAATGTCTTTCGTCCGCTCATTCATAAGTGGTATACATTTCTGGTAGTTTATAAGAATATCTTGTCATCATATGTGTACTAGTTCATCTTCACTTGCTGCATTTCTTGCTTGGACGCCCTTTGATGCTTTGCATCAATGCTTTTCTTGTAACATATCTGTGACGAGATTGCCATAAACAAAGCTTGCTAACAGTTTCATCGATTGCTGAACCACCTTTACTTGTTTGTCACCAGCACTTACATTTCCATTTTTCTTATTTGCTTCACATTCTCCGATAGCAATTCATGATCTTTATTATTAATAATAGTTTGATGTCAATAACCTTAAAACATTTCTCAAAGTTCACCAAATGTAGGACTATAAGCAGACGATATATATATAACAGGTTTCTGTTCGGGTCACTGCTTTTCTCTACTATACTATTCGTTGTTTTGTTATGACAAGGTTTAAATACTCTAGTATAGCTAAAAGCTGTTGCGGTAATACCCGTAGTTGAAAACATAGTTAAACACGTAACAAACAGGCAAAATAGTAAAAAATATCTATGTCAGAATTATAAATATCCACAAGGAAGAAAACAAAACAAGTAAACGAGTGGATAAATAACTAAATCTTGTTAAAGACACAAAGATTACAGTGGATATCTATATAAAATTGAGAATCATTACACACAACAGCTATCTTTTCCGGAATTTATTTATACAGGAGTTAAAGATTTTATAGGGTTTAACCAAATTTACAAAACTTAAGGAAGATGGCTAAGCTCGGGGGTTTCGTTACATTCTGTTATTTTCTTGCCCTGGTAGCAGGAATCGTTGCTCTTTTTCTACCGTTCTGGTCTTCCGTGGAGGTTGAGGTAGTTAACAAGACCGTCAGTGTGATGAAAAAGACTGAAAGCGGACTGTGGTGGAGCCGGGAGTCGTACTCTATCTCTGACCAGGCACTGAAAGACCTGAATGAGGATGACAGCTGGAAGTCAATTACAGACACTCATAAAGGTAAATGAATATATGTTCATTTGACAATCAGACAATTATAAAAAAATTATAAGTGAAATTATGTTTATTAGACACACAGATAGATTTATGAAAGTAAGTATTCCAAACATTAAAGGATAGATAGTAAAGATGAAAATGATATATGTTATATAAAGTTTGATTTTGCTGTTATAACATAACACATTCGTAAAGAGAAATGAAAATAATAATGTTTTTATTATAAAAATGAAAATATGTTTTATTATAAGACACTCAGAAACGTTTATTGGCTGTAAATTACTGAGCAACAGGTATCTAACGATCAAATACACATAATTTGGCTCAACTATTACAACATATATTCATAAAAGAAATGAAAATATGATATAAAATTTCCAGTTTAACTTATAATATGGACTATATCAGTTCTTATAACAACGGACATTACAAAATGATTATATACGTGGAATCAAGAATTACCTTGTATTTGTAGTGTACACTGTATGAAAGTGTGGCCTATCTGGTACTTGGTACACTAGTGGGGCATGAGAGATGTATTCCACTTTCGAGAATATCTCTTATGAACATACTTAATAAAACCGAGTTTGCATTTATCAACAATTTGTTCTTTTTTCAACAATTTGTTTTTTTTCAACAATTTGTTCTTTTTCAACAATTTGTTCTTTTTTCAACATTTTTCTTTTTTCAACAATTTGTTCTTTTTCAACAATTTGTTCTTTTTTGTGTTAATTGCCCTCGGGGGATACCCCCTCTTCCAGAAGTTTTATGTATTCTATTTTACCATGTACTTTTTGTTTTTTTATTTCTAAACGGCGTTATAGTTTAATTTCTGTAAAAAAAGGGAAAAAATGTAAATTAAAGTTTAAACCGAGAGCTACGCGAATAGTTATATTTTTAAAAAGAAAAGAATACTACGTTTTAAAATTTCGTATCTGTATCAGTAAAAAATATTTTACGCTAGATTATTGACTAAAAAAGCGATTTACCCCCATTTTTGAAAGAGACAACGATAAACATTTTTAACATACCGCGTTTTTTTACCCATAAATGAATGGTTTTATGTTTCGACATTATTTGACTGTCGTAACAAAAGCTTAAAAAAACAACCTTGAAACATATGACCTACACACTACCGTAATTAACTCATATCAATAAGTTGAATGACACCTTCAACGCGGCTGAAACTGAAAGAGTTAAGCCTGTTCCGCTAGTATACAGAGTCAGACAGGGAGATAAGCCTGTTCCGCTATTATACAGAGTCAGACAGGGTGATAAGCCTGTTCCGCTATTATACAGAGTCAGACAGGGAGATAAGCCTGTTCCGCTATTATACAGAGTCAGACAGGGTGATAAGCCTGTTCCGCTATTATACAGAGTCAGACAGGGAGATAAGCCTGTTCCGCTAGCATACAGAGTCAGACAGGGTTCAATACTAACTGTGGCCCTCTCTCTCTGTATTTTGATATTAAAATACCTCATTGAACATTGAATGGATTTCTTAACATGCACAGCTGGGTAAATCCATAACACATATTTTTACCAGGTTAAAGGTTAAGCGTATAGTATTTTCTAGCACTAAATAATGCATGAGTTTCCGTATCAGGAATTTGTAATTATCATTTTTAATAAACCTCTGATATTAATTAGCTGTGCAAAGTGTTATCTATTTATTGAGGTCCACACGTTATTTTAAACTTTAATCAACTATTCTTTTGTTATAATTAATCATGTTAAACTTCAATATTTGGAACTATCAGTTATTTTTTAGTTATCTTATGAATTAATTTTAAAAGATAAATTAAAATTTTAAGGGACGCTACTAAGGTTTTTATTTTACATCTGGGTCCTTAGTACCATTTCATGTAACTCTTTTAATGTTTGTCATGAATCAAGTGAAACGTATACATGTATACCATTGAAATCAAATGCAAACGGCAATTTTTAAATCATACCCTACCTGACAATATTCTTTGGTCTTCTTATGTCGAATACTTTCAGATATGGACTTGATCAAAAAGAAAGAGCAAATGTGAGTTCAGTAACATTTTGATAATGGCTTTAGAGCATGATGTATGCTTATTGCCTCACAAATTAAGCATTCCTGTGCCATAATAGGCCTTTAACATAGATAGCAGTTGATAGATTAAGTCATTATACGCTATCAATGGGGTTAGTTTGAAATATAATATCTCAAGTGTCATGGGTGTGGTAGTTACAATAAGTTGTAAAAATCGTTCGGCTATGTATTTTATGAAGTATTATACATTTAAACTGTAATGAAGTACATTTTTGTATTTTGAAATAAAATTAAAAAAATGCATATTTGTGGTCGCGTTCCTGTAAGTTTAAAAACTAGTTGAGGGCGGGTACAAGTTTAGTTTAAGTTTATAGATTACCGGTATGTACTTGTACATGTACATATGCATCTATATTAAAACAAATTTTGATACGTTCGTGCATGACTGCGTTTTGTGAATTTTGGCGCACTTTATTTTAGCCCTTCGATGTAAGTATGTCACAATGAACAAGATTAAATCGATTAGTAGATCAAATGAACAAAATCAAAAGTCGGGTATCTAGCTATATTAAGTATCCATTGATGTTCATTTAAAGGACAATTAGATATTTATTTGAAGGACAATTTAGTAGAAATGAGCGGTGTATTCTTAGCCCAATTTGTGTGAAAATGCAAAGCTTTCTTTTTTGTCATTTTGCTCAATAAAAATGATTACTCTGGAAAAACTACATGGGGGAATTCATGATCTGAAAATTTGCGCACTATAGTTGTGGTCTAGACCTCCATCAAATGGTAGACAAATTTCCAAAACAAATTTCCAGTCCTGCCATTTCGAACCAAATCTCAGTGGAGTCCGTTTAAACGTTATAAAAGTTATGTTTCACCTTGCTAAAGAGGGAAAATTATTAATTTCTGAGGCATAACATGTGCAGTTAATTAAATGATAATTCAACGAGTCTGTCATATTTGATATTGATTTGACAGTGTTGTAAAGGTACAATAAATGACACAAAAAATATTCTTCGGAAGCCATCGATTGTTAAACTTTATTTTATTTTGTACCACATCAATAACTCTTTCCTAAAGCATAACCTACATTTACTTTTTGAGTTTTAATTGTGTTTGCATAGCGCAAATGAGGTTGGTTTTTTTGTTGTATATTAAGTTGTTTACTGTGAGGTAAACACATTATGATATCGTATTGAATTTGTGCCGTTAAAATCTAATTGATTAATCATAATACAATGTATGAATTGATTTATCAATATATTGTTTAATTATAATATTGTAAATGATAATGCAGTATGTATAATATGAATACGAAAAGTTTATTTTGCATAAAGCACAATACAATGCTTATAACAAGTATAAATTGTAATTTATACAATGTTTGGCGACCAACACATGGACTATAAAGTAGACAAAAGATGATTCATGTTCAATATTTAATATTTTTAACAAGAGAATTACGTCTTGTCTAATATAACATTGCGGTTCTGATTTTCTGTATAAGTCTACGACTGTTGTTTGCATTTTAATGTGATGTACTCATGGCTAGTTTTTTTCTTCAGACTTACTACAAAATTAGTTTCAAAATTTGGCGTGTCTTTAACAAAACAAAGGATGGGTGTCTCGTATTTA